>NC_056045.1:10378751-10459751 GCF_004379255.2 Salvia splendens | reverse complement strand
ATCAGGTCTCGTGTGAGTGACAAACTCGTATTTATAGTGTTGTGATTGGTATGTTGATGTGCATAATTATTGAGTTTCGGTGCTCAAAATGGTTATTTCCAGCCAATTACTCTATATTTTGGGGTTCACATGTTTGTGAGTGTTTTAGGCAAAAAGTAGGCGAAAATGCAGCAAAAAGGGAACTACCCGGCCGGGTGAATATCATGTGGTTAAATTCCACCCGGCGGGTGTCAACGTGAAGTCTGCCGAAGGCCAGAAGCTGCCGAGCAAGGGCGACCCGCCGGGTGAATTTCCAGTTCATTAATTCCACCCGGCGGGTGACTCATTTAACACGCGAGGAGTCCAGTAGCATCCCACCCGGTCGGGTGAATTTCCTAGGCAATAAATACACCCGGCCGGGTCCGTCAGTTTGACGATTTTTTGATTTCCAGACGCGATTTTTGGAGGAAAAATAAGAGGCAAGAGCTAGGGCTATTCGATTCCATTCTCTACAAGCCGCAAAAAAACACACACTCTCTCTCTATCAAGAACTCTTGGAAGAAGATTGAAGATTCAAGCTTCGATTCCTCCGCCAATTGTAATCCGTATCATGAATTCTATTGTTTTCTTTAGTTTTGTTTGTTTTCTACTTTGAACATGAGTAGCTAAACACTTTGTGTAGAATTCTTGGTGAAGATGCATTGATTCATAATTATTAATCCAATTGACTTCGTTTTTATCTTGCTCTTGTAATTATTTGAATTATTCTTGTGCTTTTCCCTAACAATTGCTTGATCACCAATTGGGAGTGTTAGGATTTCTTAGAGTAATCGGGAGATGAAATAATTAATCTTGAAAGAAGAATAATTCACACCTTAATTCAATAGAACTCGGGAGAGTTGAGGTTTTTTGAGGGATCTGTTATCTAATCGATCTATTGGGAGTTAGGTCTAAGAATTAGAAGGGGACTTCAATTGTTACACTTAATCTACAAGTTTCTCACCTCGGGAGGGGGTTTAATCTACATGTGTGATTGATTCAATAATTCTAGAGACTTTAAATGGTAAATCGATTTCAATTGGGTTAGGCTATGAGTTGTGCATCGGATCCTTGAATTCTGCATATTTCTCCACCATCTTACACAGCTTTCTTAATTGCTTTCGTGTTTAAGTGTTCTATTTTATTCTCTGACTTTACATGCTTTTCGTAGTTGTTAGTTTTAAACCAAAAATTTCTGATTGTCTGGATAGTAGTTGAAATTGGTTCGTGGTACTCAAGTTGACACTTATTTGTCTCTGTGGGATACGATATACTCTGCTTGCTAAATGCTACAATAACCCCGTACACTTGCGGGTATTAATTGGGTAAAATAAAGTTGAGTCAAGTTTTTGGCGCCGTTGCCGGGGACAATTTTGTGTTATATAACTTGATATCGTGATAATAATCAAGATTACTACTTCAGATTTTATTGCTTTTTGTTTCTTTTTACTTCATTTTTAAATTTTTTTTTTGAGTTCTCACATTTGTGTTTCTTGTTCAGGTGTATGCACACACGTTCTAAAGGCTTGCCTCTAGAACCTTTTGATCCGGAGATCGAAGCAACAAACCGGAAGAGGAACGCCTATAGGAGACTCACGCAGAAAATTCAAGCTTCTTCGCCTAACCGCATAGGAGCATCTTCAGTTCAAAGCGACCTTTCACCCCGATCACCAGTTCAGGACCATATTTTGTTTGATCCCGTTTCTCCTAGTCTGATGGAGTACGAAGAGGGCAACAACGGTCCACCACCCCTCCTCTCCAATTATGCTGAGCTTCTACGACAGCTGGAGGAGCTGCGTCAACAAGTCAATCATAGACAAGCTGTGGTTCCTGTTCAGAATCAGTATGCATACCAAGGCCAGGCAAATCCAACTGTCCATAGCAACATCGCTGCCAACACCTTTGAGCTGAAAAGAGGACTTATTCAGATGGCAGAGAATATTGCTTTAGGGGCAAATCCACAGATGATCCGAACACAACACATCACCAAGTTCATTCAGATCTGCAACACTACGAAGTTGAAATGGAGTGACAGATGATCAGATTCGACTTAGGCTGTTTCCCTTTTCCTTAGAGGATTCAGCAAAGGATTGGTTGGAGAGCTTGGAGTCGGGCTCAATCAGAACATGGGATGCTATGGTATAGAGAAGTTTTAGAAAAGTTTTATCCCCCCAGTGAGGCGATTAAGAGGCAACATGAGATCATTGCCTTTCAGATGAACCCTGCGGAGAATATCAGAGAAGCATGGGCGAGATTCAAAGCCTTGATGAAGCGATGTCCTAACCATGGGCTAACCCCAACTGTTCAAGTCATAACATTCTTCAAGGGGTGTGTGCCTGAAGCACAACGGGAGTTGAACTTGAGCTCAGGTGGTAATTTTCTGAAGAAAGGAGTGGATGAGGCCATGGAGTAAGAGAGGCATGGAAGTAATAGAAGAGCTCGCATCTAATGACGACGGATGGAGCAACAACAGGAGTAAAGTACATAGGGTGGCGTCTACCACAGATCATGATCCTATGAGCGCCCTATCTGACAAGTTGGATGCGCTGACTATGAAGTTTGACTGCATGGCAATGGGGCAACCGACTCAAGAGCCCCAAGGAAATATGGAGGATGTTAGCTATGTGAACCAAGGGGGAACAACCGGTACTACAATAACCAACGTCCCAACTTCCAGGGTGGAGGATATAATCAGTTTGGGAACAGGGGGCATCCAATCTCTCTTATGGGAACCCCAAATGCTCTGCAACCTCCCCCGGGGTTCACGGTTACCAATGGAGTGGTCGATGATCCGAAGAAGATGACCACGGAAGACATACTAAGTCTTTCATGCTACAGTCCAACAAGCTCATGGAACAGAACAACCAAAGAATGGAGAAGGTTGAGACAGATGTGCAAAGCATGGCCACTCATATGAAGAACATCGACACCAGATCAGCCAGATTTCCCAGACTGTGAAACTATGACTCAACCGGGGAAAATTCCCTTCGAACACCATCATAAATCCCAAGATTGCAAAGCTGTGCAGCTGAGGAGTGGAAAAAGTTATGAGGGACCTGCAATGCCATCGAGGACAGAGTAACGGAAAAGGCACTGAAGAGGAGGAGTTAGTCGAGGAAGTTGAGCGAGGCAGTACAAATTACTCCCCCACCTAAGGAGAACGTGGTTCCAACTCCACCTGCACCACCTGCAGCTCGCACTTCCACTGACGTGAGGATTCCTACCCTCAACGTGTGCAAAAAAGAAGACAGATGCACAGTTCTCGAGGTTCTTGGATATATTTAGGAAGGTGCAGATAAACATCCCATTGGTGGAGGCATTACAGCAGATGCCCAGCTATGCCAGGTTTCTGAAGGATGTGGTTTCTAACAAGAGGAAATGGATGGAGTATGAGACGGTGAATTTGACTGAAAGCTGCAGCGCCATTATTCAAAAGAAGCTACCAGCTAAACTGAAGGATCCAGGAAGTTTTACCATTTCTTGCATAGTGGGAGATTGTCAAGAAGGGAGAGCGTTATGTGATCTGGGGGCGAGTATCAATCTAATGCCCTATTCGTTCTTCCAGAAAATGAAGATTGGAGTGCTCAGACCCACTACTATATCATTGCAGATGGCTGACAGAACAGTGTCATATCCGAAGGGGATCGTTGAAGACATACTTGTCAAGGTCGGGGAATTTATTTTTCCAGCCGACTTTGTAGTACTTGATATGGAGGAAGATAGGCACGTCCCACTTCTCTTAGGCAGGCCCTTTAGCCACAGGGAGAGCACTGATTGATGTGCACAAAGAGAACTTACTCTCCGACTGAATGATGAGAGTATCACATTTTCCATCTATGATGCGATGCAGAAATATGATGACGAGGATGCTTGGAGGTTCAAACAGTGTAACATGATCGAGGTGATTGATGATTGTGTGAGAGAGGTAGCCCATGCTATTTCTTATCAAGACAGGCTCGAGCGATGCCTATCGCAGTCTTTACTGGCTTCAGACAGTCTGCAAGTGTCTGAATTTGCTGAAGAACTACTTCATTTTGTGGGAGCTCTTAATTCTGGTGGGGAGATTCCAAGAAGGAACAACAAATTTTTATCTCTCAAAGATCCGGCAGACGAGGAAGAGAAAGAAGAGAAGAAAGAGGAACTTAAGCCGTTGCCTTCACACCTCAAATATGCTTTCCTTGGAGAGAATGAGACGTATCCGGTAATTGTCTCTTCATCACTTACTTCCACTGAACTCGATAAATTGCTGCGAGTGCTCAGAAAGCATAAGGGAGCCATAGGGTGGTCTATCTCGGACCTCAAGGAATCAGCCCTACTGTCTGCATGCACAGGATTCTATTAGAAGAAGGATCCAAACCTAAAGCTCAGAATCAAAGGAGGCTCAACCCGATAATGCAAGATGTGGTGAAAAAGGAGGTATTGAAGTGGTTGAAAGCCGGGATTATATATGCTATTTCGGACAGTGATTGGGTGAGTCCCACCCAAGTCGTAGCCAAGAAGGGTGGAATGACTGTGATTCAAGGTGGCAATGATGAGATGATAGCCACCAGATTGGTGACAGGATGGCGAGTTTGCATCGACTACCGAGTTCTCAATGCAGCCACGAGGAAGGACCATTTCCTCTTCCATTTATTGATCAGATGCTTGACAGACTAGGGGGATATGAGTACTACTGCTTCCTCGACGGCTATTCCGGATACAATCAAATCCTGATCGCCCAGAGGACCAATATAAATCGGCCTTTATTTGCCCGTATGGTGTCTATGCCTTCCGGAGGATGTCTTTTGGACTATGCAACGCCCCTGCCATGTTTCAGAGATGTATGATGTCCATCTTCCACGACATGGTGGAAGACATCATGGAAGTCTTCATGGATGACTTCTCGGTTTTTGGGTCTTCTTATGATCATTGTTTGGATAATCTGACGAGAGTATTACAGAGATGCGAGGAGACCAACTTGGTGCTGAACTGGGAGAAGTGCCACTTCATGGTACGGGATGGTATTGTGCTTGGGCACAAAATATCTGCTGCAGGACTAGAAGTTGATAGAGCCAAGATCGTGGCGATTGAGCAGATGCCGCCACCGTCTAGTGAGAAAGCTGTGAGGAGTTTCTTGGGGCACGCGGGGTTTTATCGTCGATTCATTAAGGATTTCTCTCAGATAGCCCGCCCCCTTTCCAATTTGCTAGCCAAGGATGTCAAGTTCAACTTCTCTGCAGAATGTCTGCAAGCCTTTGAAATTTTGAAGAAAGCGTTGGTGAGTGCTCCTGTACTTATAGCTCCAGATTGGTCACAGCCTTTCGAGATTATGTGCGATGCCAGTGACGTGGCTGTAGGTTCAGCATTGGGGCAGAAGAGGGATAAAGTGTTCAGAGTGATCTACTATGCGAGCCGGACTCTAGATCCGGCTCAGGCAAATTACACCACCACGGAGAAGGAGATGTTGGCTGTGGTATATTCCTTTGACAAGTTTCGCCCGTACCTCATTGGAGCAAAGACAATTGTTTTTACAGATCATGCCGCCATTCGCTATTTGTTTGCTAAGGTGGATGCCAAGCCTCGATTAATTCGTTGGGTTCTTTTGCTACAAGAATTTGACTTGGAGATTCGGGACAGAAAGGGGTGTGAGAATGTGGTAGCCGATCACTTATCTAGATTGGAGCACTGTTTTGAAGGGGAGAACTTGAAGAAGCCTATCAATGAGGAGTTCCCTGATGAGCATCTCTTCTATGCTCAGAGCTCCGTACCATGGTTTGCAGATATTGTGAACTTTCTAGTAGCCAAGGTGGTTCCAGAGGGCCTCAACAAGCATCAAATGAGGAAGTTCTTTCATGATGTCAAGTTCTATTTTTGGGATGAGCCGTTCCTATTTAGAAGATGTGCGGATATGGTGATTAGGAGATGCACTCCCAATGAGCAATGGGAAGCGGTGATCAGAAACTGTCACTCAAGTCCTAGTGGAGGACATTTTGGAGCTAATCGGACGGCGATGAAAGTACTTCAATGCGGATTTTATTGGCCTAGCATCTATGGAGACTGTCAACAGTTCGTTCTTCATTGTGATAAATGCCAAAGAACGGGGGCGTCTCCAAGAGGAAGGAAATGCCGATGACAACTATTGTGGAGATAGAGCTTTTCGATGTGTGGGGGATTGACTTCATGGGTCCCTTCCCACCATCCTCTGGCCATCAATACATCCTTTTGGCGATCGATTACGTGTCCCGTTGGGTGGAAGCAATCCCTACTCCGGTCAACTCCTCCAAGGTGGTGATTAACTTTGTCAAGAAGAATATTTTTACGAGGTTTGGGGCGCCGAGAGCCTTACTTAGTGATGGGGGTTCTCATTTCAAGAACAAGTGGTTGGAAGTCGTATTGAGTAAATATGGTGTCAAGCACCGAATCACTTCCCCATATCACCCTCAAGCCAATGGTCAAACTGAATTGGCCAATCGAGAGATCAAAGGCATCTTGGAGAAGACGGTGAATGCGAATAGAAAGGACTGGGCTTTGAAGCTCGATGATGCATTGTGGGCGTATAGAACGGCTTATAAAATGCCAATCGGCATGTCACACTACCAATTGGTGTTTGGGAAATCCTGTCATCTTCCTGTGGAGCTTGAGCACAAATCATATTGGGCAGTGTGAAGCAGTTAAATGCCGACTACTACAAGGCGGGAAAGGAAAGACAATCTTATCTGAATTTGCTCGATGAATTCCGGAATGAGGCGTTCGAAAATTCCGCCATCTACAAGGAGCGCCTCAAAACTTATCATGATAAGATGATCGACAAGCGGGAGTTCTTCCCAGGAGATTTGGTGTTGTTATTCAATGCTCGGATGAAGCTCTTCCCCGGAAAGCTTAAGTCGAGGTGGTCCGGCCCCTTCAAAGTTAGAACTGTGATGAAGAATGGAGCTTTAGAACTTGAAGCTGATGATGGGAGGGTGTTCACGGCCAATGGTCAGAATGTGAAGACGTTTCATACTATGGAGCAGAAGGAAGAAGTGTTCCAACTCTCCTTGGAGCCCCAGTAATCGACTGTGGAGATGTCGAGCTAACGACTTTAACCAAAAGCGCTTCGGGGGAGGCAACCCTTAGTAGGTAACTTTATCGTTTTTTTTTTTGTGTGTTTCTTTTCTTTTGAGTTCTTTTTTTTTTTTTTTTTTTTTGTTTAAGGTCTTATGTGTTTTTGTGTTAAGTAGTCTATCAAAAGTGGAGTTGGTTTTGCTTGGGAGTTGTCATTGTGCAGGATTAGCTGTGGAAACTCGAAAAAATGGCCCAGAAGTTCTCACCCGGCCGGGTGATTTTCAAGTGTATTATATACACCCGGCCGGGTCAACAAAATAATGAAGGAAGGGTCCAGAGAGTCTCACCCGGCCGGGTGATTTTCAAGTGTATATATACCCGGCCGGGGTCATCAAAAATAACGAAGGAAGGGTCCAGAGAGTCTCACCCGGCCGGGTGATTTTCAAGTGTATTATATACACCCGGCCGGGTCGCTGCTTTTGTGAAGGAAGGGTCCAGAGAGTCTCACCCGGCTGGGTGATTTTCAAGTACAATATATCCACCCGCCGGGTACGACTCGGCGAAACCTAGAATAAAACAGGTACACCCGGTTTCTCTTTCCCTACTCTCACCCGACGCCTTCCCCTCTTCTCTTCCTCTTCAATTTTCACACAAAACACACATAAATCACACTAATTTCACACCCCCATCAAAAATTCACCACACCCATCTCACATTATCCCGTGTTTGAGTATTTTGGCCCGATTAATTTGTGCAATTGTTGGATTTCACTCAAGAGCTCAAAGAAAAAGCCCTAATTTTGAATTCTCTTAATCTACACAACAAAGGTATGTTCTTCACCTCTCTGCTTCTCTAGCCATGGATATGGAGTTGTATTTTGTGATGGGTAGGAATGTTATAGTTTATGCAAGTTGAATTGATGTTGGTTAGGTGCTTCACTTGTACGAGTGCATGAGCTAAATTGTTGCAATTGATGCTTGGTGCTTAAGTTATGAGTTTGCTATTGCTTGCGATATCAATGTTGATGAAAGTGTGTGTGAGTCATTATTCTATATTGGGGGTTGTAGATGATTTTGTGAGTTTTAGGGATTGAGTCTATTTCCCTCATTGTGTGATTTGTTTGAGGGATTAAGCCTATCTCCTCGGTATTGTCTGTGATGAAAGTAAATGTAGGAATCGAGTCTATCTTCCTAATTGCTTTTGCCTTACTTGTTTATTTGGTATGCATAGGGATTGAGTCTATCTCCCTTACTTGGTTGTTCTAACATGCCTCATTCTAGGTACCCATCACATGGCCCTAAAACCTCGCACAGTGGGTGTCACACTCCACAAAGGTGAGTCGAAGAAATGGGATGCTTTAGCGGCATTGGATAGCATGCCATCTAGATATCCGAGTCGAAGCGCACTCAACGGCCTCGGTATCAAACATTCTTGGGACATCCTCGTCGAGGCCGGCCATCTCACACACTTGTTCGCGAGGAAGTTCGGGTCATACAGGGCCCTGACTGTAGAGTTCTTCACCACACTCAAAGTGGAGTACTCCGGGAAACGGATTGAGTCGATGTCCTTCCGACTCATGAATGAAGCGCACGATCTTACCGTCGATGAAATGAACGAGCTCTTCCAGTTGAGGGAAGAAGGTGAAGAAGGCCTTTTGGAGGACCCTCGGCCTGCGGATTATAGGAGGGACGAGTTCTGGCGATTGATTACCACTGAAGCGGCCTTCAATCCATCGAGGGCCAAAATCAACGCCATCAGAAACCCAGTGTTGAGATACATGGCGAAGGCCCTGGTCTACCTACCCTTTGGCCACACAGAAGCGGGAAGCATTTCATCAGAAATGCTATTCTTACTATGGGGAATGCTCAGCCGAAGGAGGATCAACACGGGTCATTACATGATTAAGCACTTGGAGAGACAGTCGAAGAGGACGAAGGGAAAGCTCTGTTGTGGGGGAATCGTGGCAGCTTTGGCATATAAATTTGGGGTCAGTTTTGAAAATCGGATACAGGATCAAGGACCCACCCTACTGGACTGGGATACGCTCAAGAGGGCGGCCATTATAATGGTTGATAGCCGGGGCGTGGGGTATTTCAGGATAGAACCGGGGATGTGCATCAGATTCCCTGACCCTCAGCTCTTCGCTGTCGGAGGATGGAGTTACCAAGAGAACTGGTAATTGAACTCCCCGGCTCATATGGAGAAGATCGAAAATGACCCTCCTCAAGGAGAAGGTGCCCCAGACGCTAGGCCGGTCTTTATGGAACCGGACTACTTGCCGCAGCCTAATATCCCGAGGAGCCTCTGCAAATTCAAGATGCGCCGGCGGCAATGAATGAGGAAGGTGAGGAGGACCGCCTCGGAGTTCGAAGGTGGGTCAAAGCAGTCGGCCCAAGAGGAGTAGACCGCTGGGGAGACCGTCCAGGGACGACTATTTGGCGGAAATTGCTGCCAGGAGTACGCTCGTTTCAGGTGAGCCATGATCAACAAGAGGCCCGCTGGAAATCAAGCGAATGCGGAGGCGATGGCTTGGAGAGCCCAGTGCGACACCCGGTTGGACAACTTTGGGAACCGGCTTGATCACTATGGGGAACAACTGCAAAACCTGCACACTCGCCTCGACGCTAGTGATGCAGCACAACAGGCTTTCTACCAAGCTTACTACGCGAGATTCCCGCCGCCTTCGGAATAGAGGTACCTCAACCATCTACTGCTCTTCAAACTTATTCTATTCCCTGTCTTGAATAAGTTTGGGGGGTTTCTGACGTGGATCGGTTGCTCCTTCCCCTGCTTGTTTAAAGATTATGTTCTTGAGATTATTGTTTTTCTTTTTCTTTCTCTTCTTTTAGTTAATCTTGGATTTTTGGGTGTCATTTGGTGTAAGTCCCGCCTGTGGGACTCGAATTCGAATATGGATGGATGTAAGATAATTTGTGCTAAGAGAAGGGTTGATAGCTGATGATATGATAATTGTTTTGTCTTGAAAATTCTGGTTAGAATGGTTAGGGACCTGCGTGATCAATTCATGATTTAATTGTGAGTGAAGTGGCTTGTTTGCTTGTCAATTGCTAATTCCCGGTGAGATTTGAGCCATATTTTGTTCATGTGTGATATACAATTGGGTACATGCTTTTACTTCTAGAACTTGCTTCTCGTCATGTCAAGTCTATATATAGTGGATGTGAACTTAGGAGATGAAGTTAGGCATTCTTTGATTATCCTCATACACTTGTAATAATCCCTAGTTAGCTCTCATAGCCAAAATGTATTTGATTGTTGAAAAGTAATATCTTAAATCACTCTCTAAAGTGAACAGCCTTGAGAAAAGGGAAGCACAATCGTTGCTTTTGTAAAGGAAGGGGTTCGAAAAAAAATAAAAATAAAAGAAACAAAAATAAAAATAGGAGGTATAAGCTAGACGAAGTCTAGGAAAAGAAAAAATGAAAAATTGTGGTGTTGGAGACAGCAATAAGTGGGTCCTGGAGGCTAGGAGGAAGCATGTTGAAATCGGGCTTATCTGAGTTTTGTTTTGGAAATGGTTAGTGTTGGATTGTGTGCTTCAAGTATATTCTTCAGTCACTATAGCCTAAATGTTCCCTACCGTCCAAAGAGCCTACATACAACCCGAATAAAGACCTTTCTGATCTTAGGTTCACTTTCACATCCGAACAGAGGAGACGTTTGACGTCGAGCAAGCCTATGGTAAGCATACATGTTACTTGATTTGAGTGTTTATATTATCTCTTATACACTTGAGTGAGAGGGAAAATGAAAAAAAAAGAAAAAAAATCACACTCCCTAAACCTTGTGAGAACATTGACACCAAGTGATATACGAGACAGTAGCTTCAGTTAATGTTTGATTGATTTTTGTATGTTTCCTACCTTCGAGCTTGCTTTGAAAAATTTTCTGAAGCAATACATCAATCCCACCTCTATGCATGAGTATGTTCTTCATAATTTCTTATTCTTATTTGAGGACAAACAAGAGTCTAAGTTTGGGGGAGTTGACAAACTCGTATTTATAGTGTTGTGATTGGTATGTTGATGTGCATAATTATTGAGTTTCGGTGCTCAAAATGGTTATTTCCAGCCAATTACTCTATATTTTGGGGTTCACATGTTTGTGGAGTGTTTTAGGCAAAAAGTAGGCAGAAAATGCAGCAAAAAGGGACTACCCGGCCGGGTGAATATCATGTGGTTAAATTCCACCCGGCCGGGTGTCAACGTGAAGTCTGCCGAAGGCCAGAAGCTGCCGAGCAAGGGCGACCCGGCCGGTGAATTTCCAGTTCATTAATTCCACCCGGCCGGGTGACTCATTTAACACGCGAGGAGTCCAGTAGCATCCCACCCGGTCGGGTGAATTTCCTAGGCAATAAATACACCCGGCCGGGTCCGTCAGTTTGACGATTTTTTGATTTCCAGACGCGATTTTTGGAGGAAAAATAAGAGGCAAGAGCTAGGGCTATTCGATTCCATTCTCTACAAGCCGCAAAAACACACACTCTCTCTCTATCAAGAACTCTTGGAAGAAGGATTGAAGATTCAAGCTTCGATTCCTCCGCCAATTGTAATCCGTATCATGAATTCTATTGTTTTCTTTAGTTTTTGTTTGTTTTCTACTTTGAACATGAGTAGCTAAACACTTTGTGTAGAATCTTAGTGAAGATGCATTGATTCATAATTATTAATCCAATTGACTTCGTTTTTATCTTGCTCTTGTAATTATTTGAATTATTCTTGTGCTTTTCCCTAACAATTGCTTGATCACCAATTGGGGAGTGTTAGGATTTCTTAGAGTAATCGGGAGATGAAATAATTAATCTTGAAAGAAGAATAATTCACACCTTAATTCAATAGAACTCGGGAGAGTTGAGGTTTTGAGTGGAATCTGTTATCTAATCGATCTATTGGGAGTTAGGTCTAAGAATTAGAAGGGGACTTCAATTGTTACACTTAATCTACAAGTTTCTCACCTCGGGAGGGGGTTTAATCTACATGTGTGATTGATTCAATAATTCTAGAGACTTTAAATGGTAAATCGATTTCAATTGGGTTAGGCTATGAGTTGTGCATCGGATCCTTGAATTCTGCATATTTCTCCACCATCTTACACAGCTTTCTTAATTGCTTTCGTGTTTAAGTGTTCTATTTTATTCTCTGACTTTACAGGCTTTTCGTAGTTGTTAGTTTTAAAACCAAAAATTTCTGATTGTCTGGATAGTAGTTGAAATTGGTTCGTGGTACTCAAGTTGACACTTATTTGTCTCTGTGGGATACGATATACTCTTGCTTGCTAAATGCTACAATAACCCCGTACACTTGCGGGTATTAATTAGGTAAAATAAAGTTGAGTCAGTGAGACAGATATATGAGTTTTCCCACCAAGCACTGATATTGGCTTTGATTTGCTGGTTCTGCTCCTTCCACAATCTGCAAGTTCTTCATATCGAACTCTTGTGATATGCCTTCCTTGAGCCTGTTAATTTTTCAGTATCGTCACCAGTGATGATCATATCATCTACATAGATGATCAGACAGGTTATTCGACCATTCCTTTTCTTCAAAAACAATGTATGATCTGAGTTGCTCTATTTGAACCAATACTTTGTCGTAGCTTCAGTAAACCTCCCAAACCAGACTCTAGGAGATTGCTTGAGTCAGTACAAGGTTTTCCGTAGTCGACATCCTTCTCCTTTACTGTAGCCATCTGAAAAACTTGGGGGAGCTTCCATGTATATTTCTCTTTTCAATTTTTCGTGCAGGAATGCATTTTTAACATCGAACAGATGTAAGGGCCAGTCTCTGTTTGCAGCTACTGAAAGTAGAACTCGGATGGTATTCATTTTTTACACTGGGGAGAATGTCTCGTCGTAGTCTATTCTGTAGGTCTGCGTTTATCCCTTTACTACTAATCGTGCTTTATCTCTTCCGATAGAGCCATCAGGTCGACGTTTAATTGTAACCCACTTACATCCAACTGCCTTCTTTCTATCGGTTATCATGCATTTTTCCAACGTACCATTTCTCTCCAGTGCTCCAATTTCTTTCTGCATTGCTTCTCTCCAATGCTTGTGCCTCCAAGCCTCCTCCACAGTACACGGGATTTACTCTTCTTTGTATAGCGCTGCCTCAAATGCATGAGCCATTTTGAGAGCTGATTCTTGGCCAAAAAGGCTTTTGAGTATTTCACCTTTGTGTGAATGTCGGGGCTGTATCTCTTCGGTGGATGATAAGGCTCGTTTCATGCATTGGTTTTGTGTGATATGACATGCTTTTTGGAGAGATAATGTGCATATTTGAGAGTAAGTGTGCAGGTATCTGCTGGGTCAAGTAGATGCTGCAAACTGACCGAGCAGATGCAAAATGTGTAGAAAAGTAGTAAAAATGTCAAAAATCCGCTAGGTCAAGGAGAATTATCAGGAGAGCAGGTGCGTAAGAAATCCGCCAGACCCAGGAGATTGTGCTAATTGACCTGGCAGATACAATCGAGCAGATTTTGAAATGAAATAGCCCAAACCGTCCAACTGACCTAGGAGAATCAAGTAGGTGGTGGCAGAAGTAGAAGCAGAAGTGGGAGCAAAAGAGCAAGATTCGTAGACACCCTTATTTTAAGGGTACAAACGTCAAATCATGAAGAGCATACCCTAGGGATTTGAGCTTGAAGCCTCCCTATATAAAGGGACCAATATGAATGAAGAAGGCAGCGCTTAATGCTATCGTAGTTTAGGTAGAAAGCTCTCATAGGCGCTTAACGCCACTTCTCTCTTAGCTTAGTTTAGATAGTTAACTGCTTTCTTAGCTCAGTTCAATGGTTTCGACGGGGGAATTGACGACTCCGACTTTGGATCCTTGCTTTCTTTACCGCTTTTGAGACGCTGTAGTTAGATCTCGAGTTTCATCGGAGGAATTGATGTCTCCGCCTTTGGATCTCGACTTATTTCCAGTTTTATGAAGCTTTGATGTTTATTTTCATGTTGATGATGCTATTTACTCATGTTTCTTGGATGCTTTTCGCAATTGGTGGCTTAGATGTTTAGATCCATGTAGTTTACATGATTTCCAATAGTTTAGAGGTTGAGATCTAGTTGTTCACGTGTTCGATATCTGATATCTATTAGTTTAGGTGATGAATGCAAGGTTAATCTGTGTTTATTCCCCTTTCTGCTTGACCCAAGAGAGTAGATCTGGTAGTTCTAGTTTGAATTTCTTGTTTACGTCTCGTTTTGACGCATGCTCTGTTTTATTTTGTCAATGGTGTTGAAGCTCTGTTCCATACTCTGTTTTTACTTGGTTGTTTGGAGAAGATGAAGTAGAAGTTAGTTAGAAAATCAGATCTACTTTTTGCTTTACACAGATTTTCTGCCAGCCCCAGCCAGTTTTGAAAAAATGGTTCGACTTGCTTTTGCATCTTTGTCTGCCTATTTTGAGAATGTTTCAGCATGTTCCTTCAGTTACAGGTAGTATAGTTAGTTTAACTCCAATTTACAAGTTGCCTAGAGTTCGGTTGTCATGCAAGTGTCCGTACTTTTCCCATCTGCTAGATTAGTTAGATAGAGTCCAGTTTAATTCCCCAGGTCAAGTAGATTAGAGTCTTAACCCACTCAATGAATGTGTGGCAGTAGCCGATCCCTTTTCCAATTGTGTCATAGAAACAATCTCGAGTATGTCCCTAGTCCCTGTGGTTCGACCCCGCTCTTGCCGCTTATACTTAGTAAGATTTGTTACATTAGTGGGAAAATTATAAATCTTGTTGAAAGGAGGGACACGTGCACACGAAACACGTGCAAAACCCCTCTTTTCAGTGGAACTCCCATGTTTAATCTTGAGGGTAATTTATACCCCCCAACTCCTTCACTAATTTGTTCTTCTAACAAATCACAAATTTCCGGTTCATCTGGACTCTCATCACCTGAATCTGCACATGTCTCTTGATTCTCTTCAGTAACAATGTTAGTGCTATCAAGTGAGTTTTTTCCAGGTGTAGCAGGTTCAACAGAAAGACTTACAGTGGATATCTGTGAGGGAGTATTCTGGACAATGGCATTGGGCGTTGGGGGCTGTATATGTGAGATTTGCTCGGTAATCTTGTCAGCCTCCTCTGTCAAGTTCGATGGTGCATGATACACGGGCACTGGTGGCCAACTTAGTGGGTCGACCCTATTGCCACTCTCCCCCTGACAACTAAGGTGGCTAAAGTAGTATTCTGTTTCGAGGAAATCGCAGTTCATAGTGGTGAACAGACGATTAGATTTAGGATCAAAACATCTATATCCTTTTTGGTTCACTCCATACCCCACAAACACACACTTGACTGCACATGGGGATAGCTTGGTTCTTTCGTGTTTTGGAGTGTGGACAAAAACTGAGCAGCCAAATACCCGAGGTCGAAGGGTTAAAGGTAAGGGAATTTGAGCTAGTGTCAAGAGGATCTGTAGCGGGGTTTTCAGGTTTAGTTAGCTTGAAGGTAGTCTATTTGATAGGTAAGCTAATGCAGCCACTGCCTCGGGCCAGAATTTTCTTGGGGTGTTGGATTCAATAAGCATAGCGCGGGCCATTTCCAAAAGGGTTCGGTTTTTTCTTTTTAATAATTCATTTTTTTCTGGGGTGTAGGGGCAGGTTTTTTGATGTACAAGGCCCTTATCGTGACAAAACTGCTTCATATCATAGTTCACAAATTCTCCTCCATTATCTGACCGAAGAGTTTTTATGGCTTTTTGAAATTGGGTTTGGACTAGGTTGTAAAAATGGGTGAAATGTTGGAAGGTTTCAGATTTTTGTTTCATAAAATATACCCACGTCATACGAGAACAATCATCCACAAAGAGAAGAAAATATTTAAAACTTCCCCCCCCAACCGGTGAAGGATCCCAAACATCATAATGGACAAGAGCAAACAAAGATTCAACTCTAGTATTATTTGATTTGTATGTTTGTCTGTGACTTTTGGCCAAAACACATGTTTCACAATACAAATCCTGGCTGAATTTAGGAAAAAACAATTTTAAATAACCCGATGAAGGATGTCCTAGACGGCAGTGCCACAACCAAGCTTCCTTGTCAGTCGTCCCATGAGCCATCATAGCATTTCCGTGTTGATCTATCTCATCCACATAATACATCCCATTCCGCTCAGTGCCACGTCCCATAATTTTCCATGTCCTGATATTCTGCAGAAGGCAAAAATTGGGTTGCACTAGGAGAGTGCAATTCAACTCCTTAGTCACATGATTAATAGAGAGCAGTTTATGTGACATAGAGGGGACATATATGCAATTAGACAATGTTAAACTGGGTGAGATTTTAATAGTTCCCGCTCCCTTTACTGTCGTCAACTCTCCGTTTGCATTTTGAATATGACTCTTTGGTGCCCTGTGCATATTAGATATATCAGATTTATCAAAAGTTATAGTATCTGTAGCTCCACAATCAAAAATTCATTTGTCATTCTTGGCATTGGAGGAAACGGACAGAGCATATGATTCGGGCAAATTATTAGAAAAATCCTCAAGTGGCTGAAATTTATTTCTGCACATGAGAGGCTGAATTTCGGATTTTATGGATTTTTGGGGCAGAAGCAGAGGATATTTAATAGGGTGGGGTGCATTTCCTAATTTCTCAATAGTAGTAGGGCTTGAGGGTAAACTTCTAAACCTTAACTTACCCCCTTCCTTTCCGTCTCCATTTAGCGCCGCCTCCGCTCCATTTTTGCCGTATGCGAAGGAGACCGTTCCGAGGGTTATCTCCTCCGGCCCTTGCTGGTTGTCGCCTCGGGATGTCGCAGCCTCGGTGTTGCTCCCGACGGTGGCAGCCGGCTCTCCTCCTCTATTCGCGACGGCGGCTACTCCTCTTCCCTATTGAAGCGGTGCTTGATTTTGTTTAGATTTGCGTTCCTCCCACCATTTCGGGTAATCGTGGAGTTCGAAACATGTTTCCCGAATATGCTTTTTCTTCCCACAGTGATTACATGTGAGCCTCGGTTTCTCTTCCTCCGTTTTCTTGCTCCATTTACCACCGGTGTTGCCGCCGCTTCGATGAGAGGGGTTTCGGTGAGTTGCTTGATTCGACCATCGCTGCCTTACAATGAGTCCAGCCGCGACTCCCTGTATAGCCCCGGTATCCCCTGTTTTCAGAATGCTGGCTCAGGTGTCCTCTCGCCGGAGGATTCCATATGCTATTTCTAAGGAAGGCAGCAGATCCAATCTAAGTATTTCTTTCTTGATTCCTTCATACTTGTCATTTAGAGCTACAAGCAGTTGGTATAGTCTCTGTTCTTCCTTCTCAGCATTGTGGATTTCGATGTCCTCTGGATATCTCATTCGATTGGGTTGTTTCTGATCGACGGAGACCCATAGATCATTGAGGATTGTCCATATATCCTCCATACATTCATCTGTCTGTTTTAACCTGTTTGCTCTTGTGTATAGGTCATACACCTGGATCTTGTCACCTCCACTCGCATATGTAATCTCCAGGCTCTTCCATTCGTCCCTGGCTATTGGATATTGAGACACCCGATTTACTAGTTTCTGCTCCAAGTTTTGAATCAACCACGTGAACACGCAGTGATCTCCTTGCTGGATCGATTTTTGCTGGAGGGGTTGGGACTCCAGTAATGTGAGACATCATTCCCCTCCCACTAATTGTCGTCGTCATGTGGATGGCCCAAAGCGAGTAATTTTCACCATTAAGTTTGGTTCCGATCAATAATGGTGAGGTATCGACTCTGTTAGTTTCAATTTTGGAGTTCTGGATGGTTTGGTATTGTAGGTATGATTTGTTGGCTTTGTGTGATGTTGGTGCGCATAAACTCAGCGAATAATCGAGCGAACTGCTCATTTTCTGTTGGTTTTTGTGTTTGGTTGTCATCAGATTCTGACATGGTTTGGTGATTTGAACAAGATCTGCCAGATTTTGGCCTTTTTGGTTTGAGATTGGTTCCGAGACAGTGATGAGACTTCTCTGAGTCTCACCCCCCGCTCCGATTCCATCTTGAATTTGGTATTGACCATAGATAGGAGAAGAGTTGTGTAGAGAAGATGAATTGTAGGATATTGTATTGTGTATATTCATTGAGACTACTACTCTTAAATAGAGATTTACGTATTGTGTACAAGGTATGATTTCACAGAATCATCGGAAATCAATTACTCAATCAATACAAATTGATTTATGCTGATTTTATTCTATTTCCTTCCTTAGATGATTCTGATTTTTCTTCCTTTCTTAACATTTCTAACTAAACTAACGTATTTTTGTGGGCTTTCAGTTAAACAAAGAAATATCTTTCAAGTTATTCCAATTATTCCAAGTTATTATCAAGTTTGCGATATTCCATTTTTTCTTCTCATCTTTTTAACCCTCTCATAGTCATGGTAAGTTGAGCTTACTACACATAGAAAATGAGGGCGTGACAGAAGGTGTTGGAGTTAATCTTTCAACAAAGAATTTCCAAGAATTTGGTTTATGGGGTTGTCATGACTGCACTTTGCTAAGAATAGTAAAGCCCGATAAACCACGACTAGGGGTAGGAATTAAGGAAAATGGATAGAAATGGGAAAGGATACATGGATCAATCATATTAGTTGTGTCAAAAAAACAATACTCCCTCCGTCCTAGATAATTTGTCCCAATTTTCCATTTCGGTCCGTCCCACATAATTTCTCCCATTTCACTTTTACCATTTTTGGTAGTGGACTCATATTCCACTAACTCATTCCTACTCACATTTGCTTATAAAACTAATATATAAAAATAGGACTCACATTCTACCAACTTTTTCAACTCACTTTTCATTACATTTTTTAAAACCCGTGCCCGGTCAAAGTGTCCCAAATTATCTGGGACGGAGGGAGTATTTCAATTGAATAGCTCGATCATAAAGACTCCAGCTAGGGGATCATACAAAACAACTTGTCAATTGAATCAGCACCTTCTATTCCACCACATCTCAACCTGCAGATTTAGAAATACATGTAGAATTGAGTATAAAGGTACTCAGTGAACACATTTCAAAAAAGACACACAGTCCATATATACACTAGTCCGTATAGGAACTATGACAAGACAATACCGTTTGCATAGATAAATATTATCTTAAAAATACTTCATTTTTAGTATAAAAAACATTTTTAGATCAACATCATTGATCTAATACAATCATACTCCCATTTACAAAAAAGTTAAAAAAAATATAAAAAAAAGCAAAAGTACGAAAGAGAACGAAAATAGAGAAAAAACCACTAGTAGTGTTAAAAATATAACACATTATTTTAAGCATAGTTAAAGTCCAATAGAATGTTCCCCCTTTAAGCATCATTTTAAGCATAGTTAAACATAAAGAGTGTGGTCGAGTGGCATGAGACTCGTCCATTCTTAACCAAATGATCAGGGATTGATCCTTGCTGTTGGGTATGGAGCAGCTTTAAATCCTTGGGTTAGCTGCTCCATCCTTTGAAGTGCTTACATATCAGCGTGGAGAATATTCACTACACCCATCGGTGAATATCCTTGGTTATTACCAAAAAAATAAAAATAAGTCCAACAGACTGTCCTTATATGGTGGGATTGAATCTAATATGTCATTTTCACTAAAAAAAAACTGAAATCAGTATATATATCTTATAAGTAATTTCTCATATCATCAATTCAGAATAGAACACTATAGATTTCTTTCAAATATCTCGATACCATTTTAAAAATAGTGTTCAGTCAATTTATTTAACAATGCTCGCTAGATTCTCTTAATTTGATAGCATGAAAGAAAGAGAGTGAATTTCTAAATCATGGCCCCTACCGAATTTATAGTTGTACAATAAATGCTTGACTTCTAGTCTATAAGATGTGGACTTTATACATATCTAAGCGACCTATCTTCGTGTGTTGATGTTTCTATGCGCTTTCGTTGTTCCACCGACACATCTTCAAACCAAATTTCAAACTTTATAGTACATCATTTGATATATTTTGAAAGTCATGAGAAATCATATTCAAATTTCAGTGATGCGACCTTTCAATGTTTGGTGAGTCTTTTTTTTTTTCTTTTTTGGCTGTTTTGTTTTTATTATCGTTTAACAAGAAAAAAAGTACAATAAGTAACGCGATATTAATTGAATAAGTTCGGTTGTTACAGTATGCAATTACATTGTTGTGAGTGAAAAATAGAAGAAGCTTGGCGTGGATTATTAGTGTGCACTAACGTGTTGAGATTGAATGCGTTGATTAGAGCAAATAATTGAGAAGCGAATATTCTATAAATAGAAATTTTCAGATTCGAAAAATACTTCATCCTCCCTTAAAAAATTGATAAGTTTTAATATTACACCGTTCCATAAAATTAGACCAAGTATAAATATGAAAAAAAATTATCAAATAATAATCCTATATACTCCCTTCGTCTCACAATAGGAGTCACATTTGGTGTGGATACGGATTTTAAGAAATATAAAATATAGTGGGTTGGAAAAAAATTAGTTTAATATGAGGTCTATTTTTTTATTGGTTTTATAATTGAATATAAGTGAAGTGAGTTAGTGGAATGTGAGACATAATTGTATGACAAATCGAAATAGCAAAATGTGACTTTTATTATGGGACGAATTAAGGGAGTACCATTTATAACGTGGACACTAATACTCTTTTCACTTGCCTTTTTTCTCCCTCTTATTTTATCAACTATATATTTAAATTTATGTAATTTATAAGTATGTCAATTTTTGGAGGACTAATGGAGCATGTAAAAGGAATGATATTCATGTAAGAATGGCACAGTAATTAAGTCGATGTCAATGAACACCGCACAGAAGCCAAAATCTAATACTAGTGGAATAAAGTAAGTCAAATATCCTCAGACAATATTGCTGGCGTTTCATAATATAATCGTACTTTACAAGATTAATCATATCAAGCTAGTTTATAAATAATAGAACTGATACTAATTCAATATATGACATTGGATTTGAAATAAGAATAACAACTAGCTAGAATTAGCTGTTCCATGTTAGGTATTTTCGAAAAGGCCAGCATGTATTGCAGGCTCTCTTTTGTCTATCTTCATTAATCAAAAGAAATGATTAAAAAAAAGCAATTAAAAAGAGCATCACATATGAAATTATGAAAGTAAATTAGTAGTATCATTCTTATTATTCTCTCTTTCATTTCCTGGCTAGTTTGTCCTCCGTATCCATGTTCATAAAGAGACGTTGCTGTCTTTTCTACATTAATTGACTAGTATACTTACAAAGTTATTTTTTAAATCCTTTTTTGTTTGTATTTTAATTCTTTTTACACAATTAGGAAATGTAGGTGACTCACAAAAGTTCATTATTATACTACCTTCGTTCATCAATAAACTTCTCATTTTGCCGTTTTCTTCTGTTCACCAATAAACTTCTTATTTGCTTTTTACTATTCTCTCCGTCACATTTGAAAATGACCCACTTTCCTTTAGTTTTTCGCACCCAAGATGACCCATTGCTAAAAATAAAAACCTCATTATCTCTACTTTATTCCATCTCTCTTACTACTTTATTCTCTCCAATTAACAAAAAAAAAACAACATAAAATCATATGCTCTTCGAGAAATGGATCATCTTCCTAGTATTTTAATGGTGGTATATATAGGTAATAAATTGGGATTGATTTCTATAAATGGAAAAACTCATACTTTTATCCGACGGACGAAAAAAGAAAGTAGACATATTTTCATGGAATAGAAGAAATATAAAAATATAACTCACATTTTACTAATATTTTCAATTAATTTTTTACTACATTTCTTAAAATAAGTTATATGTCAAAACTCCTATTGTGTTTGGGTGGAGGAGGGAGTATAACTTTTGATAACCCGTCTTCCTTCTTCCTTAAGTTCAATATAAGAACTAATGAAAGCGAAACATTCAATCAACAGTAATTGATGTAATGTGGAGTATCTCAATCATGAAAAAAAAACCTTGATTCAACTGCAAACAACCTGCAATCACTCGATTAACCCGAATCAAACATTAAAACACGAATCCACAAAAATCAGCTACTAATTGAATAAAATCAAATGCACACAAAACTGAAGATGAGATAATCCAACTTTTTGGAATTAATGACCTTAAAATGTATCTATCACATATAATTACAAACACGAAACGAATTTAATATGCACAAGTTGAAAGCCAAAAAAAAAGAAAGAATGAATTTCAAGAATCGAAGGAATAGGTTGGCTTGAGCAGATCGTAAGGCGCCCATAGCGCATCGAGCGGGCAGGGGCGGCCGGCGTCGAGGCGGGCCCACGGCTTCCCCTTCCCGCTCCAATGCAGCAGGCTCACTGGCCCCGGATGGAGCTCTCGGCACAGGCCTCGGAAGTTGTCCCCTCCGAGGCCGTGCTGGTTCCATCTGTGGTCCACCGCCTCGATCTCCCCGCCAAACACCAGCAAGAACGGCGGCAGCGATCCCAGCTCGTAGATTCTCATCCTCTTCTGCAGCTCCATCCATTCCTCGATCCTCGCCGTGTATCCTCCCTCGCGCCACCGCTCGAGGTCGATGACCATCACCCCCGTGTTGAAGTAGCACGGCCTCCGGTTTGCGAAGGTGAGGGAGAGGGAAGGGCTCGACCAGAACGTCGGGGTGAAGTAGGCGGTGAAGTTTGCGTTGCAGTATTCCGGCGCGGCGAGGACCTTCCCGCCGGTGAGCGGGATGGCGGCGAGGTTGGCGATGTCGTCTACGAGGACGAGGTCGGAGTCTAGGTAGACGACGCGGCGGAGGCAGGGGGGGAGGAGGTCGGCGAGGTAGCTCCGGGCGTAGTTGAGGGGGCAGTCAAGGGCCGAGCGGATGGAGGTGGAGATGAGCCCCGCCACGGCCGAGTCTCGGAAATGGTAGATTTCGAACTTAAGGTACGGGAACGAGGCGATGACGGTGGAGGCTAGGAGGGTGGCGTTGGCGGAGGCGGACGCAACGAAGTGGAAGATGACGTTTTCGGGGCAGGAGGTGTGTTGGAGTGTCGACAGGATGGCGGCCATCGAGCCGCGAAGGTAGGCTGCGTCGAGGGTCATTGCCACGTGGACTGCCTCACTTGAGCAAATCTGCCCCTCTGGAACCAACTGCTGCTTCTGCTTCTGTCCCATTTTGGGGCATGTTGGAGCATTGTAGAATTGGGGGGCTTCCTTGAATTGCTGTGAGGCTAATGTTGTAACATGAGAGAATATTACTATTAGAGTGATGAGAAGAGGAAAGAGTGGAGGTATTGTGATTTTCTTCATTGGATGGTATGTTTAGGAAATGAGAGAGTGGGAGAGGGGCTTTTATTTGATATGTGGATTGTGTTAAAAGTTTTAAAACAAAGGGACACGCTTTAGGGATTGGGATTCTAAATGAAATACATATGAAAACAAAAATGTCAAAATGATATTTAAGTGGTGGATGGGCTAAGTCAAAGATTTTCAAAGGGGATTTAGTGGTTTCACACTCATTCTAGATCTTATATGGAAACTTCCTTAGGTTTGATGGGACCCCTTATTGTTCTTCTCCATTCTTTTTTTTATGACAAAAAGGGAATTTATTTCGGTGATTTAATTAGATCTCACCTGTATGTAATAATTAGTAGATATGCAAAGAGCCAAAACACTCAACAAAAAGGTTATTTGCAATAACTCGACATGAAAGATATTCGCCGAATTTATATTCGTGACCTATAGTTATAATTTAGACATTCCTCACGTAATTAGTTACCTTCAATAAGGAACCGGTTCTTAGGCCATCCACAACGTTGTTCCTATACAGTTCCTAAACCGTTCCTTAAACTACTATTTGCGGGCCCCACTGTACTTTTTTACTCCATTCCTTAACTAAGGAACGGAACCTGCAACCCTCCGTTCCTTAACCGTTCCTTAACCGTTCCTTAAATTACTATTCATTCAATTTCATTTTTTATTTTTATTTCCAACTCAATTCAATTAAAACAAACACACTTTAATAAAATTAAAATAACATTACAACTTAAAATTCAAAAAAATAGAAAAAGACATAATTAAAATCCTAAAAAAATAAAAATTGACATAATTTAAAATACAATTTTATAGAGACAACCAAGAATAAGTTTGTCCCACATCGAAAGTGGAACATAAAACATTCAAGGATGTCTCTATAAAATAGAGACAACCAAGAATGAGTTTGTCCCACATCGAAAGTGGAACATAAAACATTCAAGGTTGTCTCTATAAAATAGAGATAACCAAGAATGAGTTTGTCCCACATCGAAAGTGAAACATGAAACATTCAAGGATGTCTCTATAAAAGAGAGACAACCAAGAAAGAGTTTTTCCCACATCGAAAGTGGAACATAAAACATTCAAGGATGTCTCTATAAAATAGAGATAATCAAGAATGAGTTTGTCCCACATCGAAAGTGGAACATAAAATATTCAAGGATGTCTCTATAAAATAGAGACAACCAAGATGAGTTTGTCCCACATCGAAAGTGAAACAAAAAACATTCAAGGATGTCTCTATAAAATAGAGATAACCAAGAATGAGTTTGTCCCACATCGAAAGTGGAACATGAAACATTCAAGGATGTCTCTATAAAAGAGAGACAACCAAGAATGAGTTTTTCCCACATCGAAAGTGGAACATAAAACATTCAAAGATGTCTCTATAAAATAGAGATAATCAAGAATGAGTTTTGTCCCACATCGAAAGTAGAACATAAAATATTCAAGGATGTCTCTATAAAATAGAGACAACCAAGATGAGTTTGTCCCACATCGAAAGTGGAACAAAAAACATTCAAGGATGTCTCTATAAAAGAGAGACAACCAAGAATGAGTTTCATAAATTCGCAAGCCCATCAAATATATATGGGCTAATACGAATTTCTAGTATTCATTTATTTGTAAAAATTGTTTTTAAATATAAAAAACAATTTTTATAAATAAAAATATTTTTTTTATTAAATTCGATTTTTTTAAAAAAAAATCGAATTATTGCGTCACCGTGACGACGCCCACTCGCGGGGCAGCGAGTGAGCGTCACGCGTCGAATGGGAGGCCGCCACGTCGCCTCGGCGCGTGGCGGAACGTGTCGTGCCGCGTCTCGCGGGAACGGCACCCGGCACGGCACCTGCACGGAATGGCGACGACACGAGCGGCTGCAACGCGTGCCGCCGCGGTTCCGTTCCTCCGGAACGAAATAAGGCACCGCAACGGCACGCGTTGCGGATGCTCTTATATTAATTGCCGATTCTGATTCATTGGCGTTGGTTCCAAGAAAATTTAAAAACAACTTTTCTTCGATTTTGAACTATTAGAGCGGTTGAGATTGCGGCTGTGGTTCCGATTTAAAACAGCCAATTTTATCCCAGATCAATTTAATCATTTTTCGATTTATACTCCCTCCTGTTCATCTTAGATGATATGCTATTCTTTTTAATTTGTTTCAACAATGACACATTTATATATTTAATAACTTTCTCTCACCAATTAATATACTCATTCATTTTTTTTATCTCCAATTAAATATATATTTCTTTTTCTCTCTTTATTTAATACTTACATCCCCTCTTTCTCTATCCACTTAACCACATTAATCAACAACTCATAAAATCATGCGCCGACTAATAAATATACTCCGTATCTTTTTAGTCGGGACAAAGGTTAAAACTTTATAAACAATTGGTCGTAACGCAGTTAGTAGAGTGGAGAGTGGAGTTTTGCTGACCTTTGAGGTCATGAGTTCAAACTTGGCCACCCGTTAATAGATTTTCGATCTAATTCTGCAAACTCGATCGAACTGGATTAGTCTGATTTCATCTTTGTTCGGTACTAGAGATGTCAATGTAGCCCGCAACCCGTGGGCTGCCCGAATAGCCTGCCAAATTTATAGGGTTAGGGCTGGAAATTTCTAGCCCGATAAAAATTAAACTCGATTAGCCCGCACCCGATTAACCCGCGACCCGTTAGGGCTAGACAAGAAACCGATGGGCTGGCCCGAAAACTTGATAAAATTTCTATTATTCTATTTTTTACTCCTAATTCGACACTTCATTGATTAATTTTATAATATAGATAACTAAAAAAATAACTTTCAATTTTATATTAAATATACAAATTTTATATTGAATTTTTATTAATATAATAATTGATAAATAAATTAAAAACTTCAAATTCACTTAAAATATTTAAATTTCTAAAACATGCATTATAATTTCATGAAATATCT
Organism: Salvia splendens; assembly: GCF_004379255.2. NCBI lineage: Eukaryota > Viridiplantae > Streptophyta > Magnoliopsida > Lamiales > Lamiaceae > Salvia > Salvia splendens. The sequence continues at coordinate 10,433,508 of NC_056045.1, read as the reverse complement.
CAAATATTAGTATTTGATCATGTTTATGATTGAGTTTGACCATATATCTAAAATTTATCATAATTAAATATTTTACATTTTATGAATATAACTAATTTTCATCATTATTTATTGGATTGATCGCATGTTAATCTTATCGGTAGCAACCCGATTAACCCACTGGGCTAGCCCAAAACCCGAGCTTTTAGGGTTATGGTTGAACTCTTACAACCCGAAAGAATTCACAACCAAATTAGCCCGCACCCGATTGACCCGCAACCCGAGTAAGACTGGCCCGAAACCCGATGGGCCGACCCGATTGACACCCCTATTCGGTACACATGTCTCAAACCAAAAAAATAAAATTAAACTTAGTTTAGTTATTTCTTTAATTTGGAAAAACGTGTTATTGCGCATATTTTTATACGGGGCATTTATTACTATTGTAGAAAATTATTCTCTCTTTTTTAGCAATTATTTCCAATAAAAATAATAATTAGTTAAAGACAAATAAACTTGGTTGACAATATAAAAGAATATAATGGCAAGTCAAGTCAACAAATAAATTCAGTGAATAACAAAAGGGAACGGAAACTTGAAATTACATCATCACTTCAGTTTGTTCTACTGAATATTATTACTGTCAAGATTTAAAGATGTAGTATAAAAAAATAAGAAAATTTATGCTGGTATATGTTCATTTATTTTAATTGTGTATAATGCAATACACTGTAGTTATCAAATTTCGGCAGACATAAGTACTTGCATCATACTCCTTTTCACCAATGTTACTTGAGTCATTTTTTCCACTTATTTTGAGAAAATGAATATAAATAGTCTTAGTAGAGAGAAAATAAAGTAAGAGAGAATAATGCAAAGAAGAGTTTTCTCGTTCATATTCTCTTTCTTACTTTACTCTTTCTCTCTACTGTAACTATTTATTAGTATTGTTTTTCTAAAACAAGTGTAATATAAAAATGACTCAAATAATATGGGAGAAGGAAAAATATACTTTTTGGAAGATCAAAATACAAAGCAAATTGATGGTGCGAAGATCAAAATACAAAGCAAATTGATGGTGCTCTATAGAATTAAATACTTTGTTTAATGTATACTTTTTAGAACTTAACAATAGTCTATTTTAGAAAATATCATTTGACGTGCGTATCCATATAATCTCCTATATTAGGATTACATGATAAGATTTGATAGAAAACTCAGGAAATTCATTATTAAATAAAATAGTCTGTCATAATTTTCTTTGTTAGAGGCTTAAAGCTGCAATCATGGAAGAAAAAAGAGGGTGAGCATGGGGCTGGCCAACAAAGTGCATAATGCGGCGAAATGGCGAAAAAGTTCTCAAAAGTTTGCATGGGTAGATAAATAATTTGCATTGCAGCCATATTCCTATTTGTAGCTTTCTTCTACTAGTGTTCACTTTTACCCTAAAACTTGATTTTGGAATAAAATCAAAATATAAGAGGTTTCGGTTTGCAAGATTGTATCCAGACATTAAATTTATAGTGTGTTTGGTTCATGAATTTTAATCCCACAACTCAATCATAGGTGGATAATCATAAGATAATTAGTCATAGCTAACCCCTAAGACTAAAAATCTCACAACTCAATCCTAAATTATATCTTGATATTATTTTATCTTGAAAACTGAACACCACCATACTATACTAAATTAATTGTGCCCCTTGAATAAGAAAATTCGAATCCAAAAAAAAAGTCCAAACCACTAATAACTTGTATATAAAGGAAAGTCTAGAGTACAATCGTATCACTAATGAAGTCATGATTTTCTAACTGTGGTCCAAGAAGTACAACTTATTTGTATTAGTGTCATTAGAGTCGTAGTTGAGCCGTGAGCGAACATTATTAGATGGAGCTAGGTGGAGACTTCGCGAGGCACGATAGTGATCACACTTAGAGGGTGTACAGTTGGCAAGATTAAATCTCATGATTAAATATATATTATGTTTGGTTTATAAGATTGAATCCGACAACTTAACCTAGATAGGTATGAAGGAGTTGGCAGCGGAAGCATACATAAATCAATTACATAATAATTATGATTTATTTACCAGATTATTTAAACAAAATCTATTTGCGCAATTATCTAATGTATCATGCTCATAACTTGAATTAAATCATGCTTTAGCGTAATTGAAACCTAAAACATGCTTTCTACGGATTAGCCATTTTACCTTGAAAATTCTCCAAAGAATCGAAGATAGTTAGCGCCTTCTCCACGTGAAGATCTTGAGTACTAAACCACAGATCTTCTGACAGGTTCCCGGACTGTATGCTGATATCAGTGTGAGCTGATCTCACCAGAATACTAGGACTTAAATAAAGAAGACAAAAATTCTATCTCACGGAGGAGAGCAGAAGGAAAAAATCGTCCCTCTTAGTAAAGGAGAGGGGGGCGAAAATTATTAATGAAAAATAAGTGTATTTTCTGTCTCCTTTATTCTCATATTTATATTAAGTCATATATTGGGCCTAGTTAGGGATCTATGAAAGGTTTTGGATATGCCCCCCAATTAGCTTTTTTACTAATTAAATTGAACCCACAATTTAATACAAGCTTGTATTGGAATATTACAAGCAGTCACTACAGAAGTAATATTGCACTACCCATCCAAATCAAACTACGAGTTTCCATTGTTTGTCATTCATTTCCCGCGCTTAAGATAGAAACGTCTATTAATTAATTAGTGTCTGCTATGAACTTAATTAATTAACATATTATTAATTCCAAGAGTGATCACTACAGAAGAAACGCTTATTTATTATTCATAGAGTAATCAAACTCTAACTAGCTAGGTTCCGAATAATAAAGCCTTGTTTCGAGCTCATCTTGAGGACGTTATCAAACGAGACTCATCTCGCGAACGATTCAATATAATAGCAATCCTAGCACCGCTAGATATTAAGCACCACTACCCAATATATCATGATTATTGGTTTGCGAAAAACCCGCACCATTTGGTAAGTCAAAGTAGTGTATAATCAATACCGTATGTTCAATGCTAACGTACATTGATTAAGAAATAAATAATTTATCAAGACCTCGTCTTTCAATAGATAACATTGAATTGAATCTAGCATAAAGACTTGTCTCGCTGTTGATCCAATTCAATGCTCTACCACACCAATGTCATCTTATTTCAGTAACACTTAGAAATATGCGGACTGATATTGCAACCTTTCACGATATGTAGTCTAGGCCTATCTGGGTTGTGAAATTCTTAATTTTCTTTGTTCAGAACTGACCGTGTTACCTTAGAGTGGACGACGCCCACAACCGGTCTACTAAAACAAAGACTTAGACTTTGTTAAGTTACTTATACATTTAAACATGCAATAAACATCCATTAAATGTAAAACATAACAACATTATGACAAAAATAATTTGTTTCATTCATTGGAAAATAAAATAAGAGTTTTTACAGTATTCAATCACTCGAAAGGTGATTTCTAGTATACAAACTCTAACAAGGTAGTCTCATGATAATTAGTCATGGAAACTGAACGACACCTTAGATGTTGGCAGTTCAGCCGAACAAGAGAGAGGAAACGGTGTGGAGGCCGTGGCCCTTTACCATTGGTAGTCCAACCGAGTAAACGAACGAGAGGTGTGATAGAGAAACAAATGTGGTTGCGTCATTTGGTGCCTGCATAAAGGACTAAATAAATTGAAAATTACATTTCCATAATATTGCATTATTACCACTCCATTCCTTCATAGTTGAGTCGTTTTCCATTTCCGAAAGTTTCTTTATAGTTAAGTCATTTTCATATATGGTATATTAATTCACTTTTTTTTTCTTATTTCCTTCTCACTCTTACTTTATTCTCCCTACTTTATTCACTTTAAATTAATTTTAAAAATTAAATGTGAGGAAAGTTGATGGAAAAAGTTAGTGAAATGTGAGTCTTACTTTTATATATTAATTTTATAATAAAATATGGGTGGAATGAGTTATTGTAATGTGAAATACATTACGAAAAATATAAAAATATAAGGATACCAATGAATTGGGCACGGAGGAAATATATTTTAATTTATAAATAATGAAAATTACTAAAATATTCTGCATTTATGCAAAATTACTAGGTGGCTTGTGTGCTCCGGACCCCTATATACTTCCGTCTTTAGGTGTAGTGCTCATCGCCCAACAAAAAAAATATCATAAATTATTCATTTGAGTTTGAGCTGAATTTCATGTCTTGACTACATTTGCGGTACTCAAAAATTTAAAATGGAGATAATTAATTTCAATGACTTTCTAAAACTAATTTTGTTTTGGTTTTTTTTAGTATTGTTTTTATTTCATTTAAAATGTCCACTTTTACTTTAGGACACGTTTGATTGGGCTGTTAAGATATGCTAGGATTGTATAGTTTTACCCCAATCTGTATGATTTAATTATGACTTAGAGTATCTTAACTAATGTTTGGTTGAGCAAGGCATATCCACGGTAGAATTATACGTCTGTTTGATTTGGAGTGACTATATATGTATACAAAAATGTATTGCCAAGACTAACCTCATTATTTTTTGGGTATTACGAAAATATCCCTGGAATCCCTAATGCTGTGGCGCTTATTTTTTGGCTATCTCCCACTCAATTCACTCTCTCAGTTTCTCACTATACCATCTTCTACACTGGACTGCTGCGTGCGAGGAAATCCAAGGAAAATCGGTGTCGTCGCTTCCCAGGTAACAAACGATCTCTTCACGAATGGTAACTTACAGTAACTGCTTGTGTATTCATTTGAACGGTTTAACATAAACTCATTCCATTATACATTATTCACGATTGTTGGTGTACGCTCTACCTATGTGAAATTGATTTCATGATTATTGTGGATTTAGTTGAAATAATTGCAATAGTCCTTATTTCCTTCAAGATTTACCCTGTTCCCAACTTGATATGTGATATTGAATTGGTGGTTATGAACTTGAGCTTTGTTTTCCGTTCTTGTGCTTGTATCCCTTCTAGTGTTTGAAATGGTCAGTGGACAGGAGAATAGTCATGACAACGAAGGGAGTCCCTACGCAGAGGGTAATGTTTTCAACTCCGCTGCTAGACTAACATGTATTAACCCTGAAACGTACAAACTTTTATGTTTAGACACATCCTACCTTATTTCAGGTAGCACTCCCATTGGAAACAGTAGCGGCGTCAAGGGTGATCGGTCGAGGCGTTGTTGGTTAGCCCGTGAGGAGGCCGCACTTATATCAGCCTTGAAAGAACTGAATGCAAACAAGTGGAAGGCGGACAATGGCTACCGGGCAGGGTATTTACTTCGCTTGGCAGAGACGATCCGTCGTGAAATACCAACATCAGATATTCATGCACATCCTCATGTTTACTCAAAGGTCACTACTTGGAAAAGGAATTACTCCTCACTTGTAGCTATGATGAATCGAAGTGGAGTTGGGTTCAACAACAATGGAGACTTCAAGATAGATTGTAGTGATGAACAGTGGGCACAAATTGTGCAGGTATTTGGCTAATTCTAACTTTTTATATAGACTGATGTTGTTCATTAAAGCATGTGTTTGGTCTGGCATAAATTTCAACAAAGTAAATTAAGTGAAATTTTTGCATTCATTACTATTTGCTTTGTTTGCTGAAATCAATTCCCACAGAAAGACAACAATGCTAGATACATGAGGAACAAATCATGGCCTTTGTGGAACGAATGGCAAGAGGTCTTCGGAAAGGATCGCGTGTGTGTGATACCCCAGATGCAGTCAACAAGATCTACGGCAAAGCAACTTCTTCCAATGCAAATTCTGGAACCTCTCCACACATGACACTGGAAGAGTTGTTCCCAGATGAAATGTATACCGACGATGTTCTTCCTGAAATGGTGGACGAGAGCCGCCCCTCTACTGAAGTACCCGCTGCTACTGTTGTGAACATGGCTCCCAAAAAAAGAAAGACAGATGATAAGATGGATAGAGTCCTTCAATTGATGAATCAGATTCGTGAGGATACTAATGAGTGTCTGAAGGAAATCTCCACTAGAATTGACTATGAGTTCGATTTAAGTACGAAGAGGACAGAAGTGTTCGAACAGCTGAATGGTATACCAGGTCTGACTCTTAAACAACAATTCTACATTTCGAAAAAACTTGTCAAGGAACCAGAGATAATGGACCTATTTAGGGGTTTACCAGAGGTGTCTCGGCCAGCCTTTGTCCTGGACCTCCTGGAGATCGATGGAATGATCTGATCAATGTGGCATCGTGATCCACCGGTGTGGTAGTATTTTGTCATCTATAAACATTCTAATGTTATGGATCGCTAGCATATCAATATTTTGAACTAAACTATGCATATGTATTGGTCTAACTATGCTCTTTTGGCTTGTATTACTTTGTAAGTCAGACTTTAGCATTTGACAGTATGAATGTGTGAACAAACTTATGTTATGTGACTTATATTACTTATGGTTTATGATGATGCTATCTCATAATTTTTATTTGTAGTTGATCATTTGTGATTCAATATTTGAAACATTTCCTTGAACCTCTCTTATGGTCACCAAGCACCATACCTTAGTTAAAATAGTGCATTGTGATCGACTTCTAGTGGTGTGAAAACCATGTGAAACAGCTGCAGCAAAGGCACCAGAAACTCCAGCAAAAAAACTAACAGCTACTGGCGATAATGGACCAACTTCACTGGCATAATCGAAGAATATTTGTAAAAAGTGAGGCAAAAAAAATTAGCAGATAATTTAAGCATTGTTCTAGTTATATCCTATATAATTTACAACAAGGCTCTATACCAGAAGCTAAATTATTGCTTAAAAAAATTCATAAAGACATATCTTTAAATCAGAAACTAAATAACTATGAAAATAAATAATGTTATCTACACTGCGATTATGGACATAACTATCACAGATTGATATCGATATTATTTTTTTGCAAAGAGAACCAAACAAGAATTTTTGAGGTATTAGCAACCAAATTTGCAAATGAAGTATTAACAGAAAAAATAGGAAGACTTTTTCAATTTTCTCTGGCTTGCAATACTTATGGTTTATGTTATCCCATAATTCTTATTTGCAGGTGAACATTTGTGATTCAATATTTGAAACTTTTCCTTCATTATTTAATACTTGGAGTCATGTCAAGCACCTGCAAATAATCTAATTTGAGTCATTTTTTGGGCTATCACATCAAAGATAATCGCAAATTCAGAAAACCAACAAATACAATATAGCATTACTAATAAATAATCCAGTTACTACTTGATCGGTTAATGAAATAACAAAATAAACTTCAAATTGTTTACAAAATAAACAATATATGTAGTTTACATCCTAGTTCGCTCGTCCCACATTGCTTGAGCTAGGTCGTCCCTCATCTTAGTCCATGCAGCAGATGGTTCAATATTGCAAATGTGATCAATCACAGCATACTCGTCTTCAACCCCCACGCCGTCATACGTGTCAGTACCCAATTCCTCCTCAATTGGGTCCACCTCCATTTGACTGCGGATGAAATTATGAAGTAGGAAACATGCGATAATCAACTCAGTTTGAACTTCTATTGGGTAGAAACTTGCACTTCGAAGTATACCCCAGCGCATTTTAAGCACTGCGAAGGAGCGCTCAATGATATTCCTTGCCTTCGTGTGCCTGAGATTGAACAACTCCTTGGGTGATTGAGGGGCTGCATTCCAGGGACCCCACTCTTTCAAATGGTACCGAACACCTTTGAACGGTGTCACAAATCCCTCACAATTGGTGTAAGCATTGTCACACAAATAATAACAACCTACAAAATGAAACATCAACATCCAAATGCAATAGAACAAATATCTTGCACACTACATCATTTCCTAAAAAAATATGACCACTACAGTCATACCTTTTGGCACCTGTAAACCAAGTGGTCTGCTGACTGCATCACGTAATATTCTGGAATCCCCCGCCGACCCTTCCCATCCTGGCAACACGTATATGAATCGAAGATGCTGATCACAGATGGCAAGCGTGTTTGTTGTTATTTGCCCTTTTCTGTTACGGTACCGTGGAATATCTGCAAGAGGGACGCGAACATTGATGTATGTCCCATCTAAAGCTCCAAGGCATCCCTGCAATATTAATGATTCAATTACATACAATTCACAAGTCTTTTTGTATATTGCATATAAAGAAACACCAACTTAAAAATCATACCTTAAACCACTTCCATCTTGAATCGGTACACTCATCATCAATAGGAGTAGGTTGAACTAAAAATAAGGAGTGCTGGGAGAGCACACTGCGAAGCACGAGATGAATGTACCTTGATACAGTTTGCGAAGAGCGCATGAAATCATATCCAACAATTCGTGTCTTGTGGTGAGATGGAATACACAAAAACATGGCTACTTGCTCCTTTACTGTAACGAATTTTTGGTCAATTAAACCACTCATATCCCCAAGAATACAACATAACCGACCAAATGTATTCCTATCCATCCGTAAGTTGTCAATACAAGATCGATCGGTGAGACGAACGAGCTTGTCCAAATACTTTATATGTGCAGGCATCATATCAACCATTTCACCCGATGTTTCCCTACCTTGTCGTTTTCTTTTACGAGAGTTAGTTCCAATCAATGATAGAATCATGCGTACAAGGAGAAGGTTTATTTGATGGTTCCTTAATATTTCTTCTACCAAAAGCAAAACCGTGGTCAATTCTTCAAGTTTGCTTGCCTGCATTGAGGTACACGATTTTACAATACTCATCCCATAGAACACAATCAGAATTCAAATATGTGTGCGTGTGAGCATTTGTCTGTATGTTATGCTATAGATATAGTAGAAATGTTCGATACCAATAAAAAATCATTCAAAAATTGAAGCTAAAACACACAAGGTTGCAATAAAATGCCAATAATAAACACACAACCGGCCAAATTTTGCAAAGAAATCTAAAAGTGAGAGGCTTCTGTACATACAAATCTGCGGGTAAATCCACATTCGTAACAGAGATAATACCTTGCGAATTGGAGCTTGGTCGGACATGGTGTTTTCCGTCAACAATATAGATGAGTTCAGATGCGAATCCCGTTTCGAATCTTCCCAAACAGCAGGTCCTCGCTCGAGTCAATCTCGGAGGAGAATTAAAACATTTTAGGAGGTGAAAATTTGGGTAATTACACAATTGACAAACACGAGGGAATACCTTACAGATCTGTGATTTGCCGGCGGTGGTAAACCCGTATCAGTCGTCAATTTGAATGTCGTCTTCTCCAAATTCGGGTGGAGAGACAAGGACTTGGAGGGACATAAAGGTCTAAAGCTGTAGGAGCAGTGTATCTGAGAATTTGTGTTTTCTTCCGTCGGACGATTTCACGAGGATAGCATAATATGGGAGGGAGTGCATTGCTATGTGAATTTTAACCGGGTCACATTTTTATACCGGATCTTATAGATAGTCTAACATGGCAACCAAACACCAGGAAAGGGGTGTATACAGACTTCTATATAGGGCTAACAGCCCAATCAAACGCGCCCTTAGTTTGTCTCATTCAAGATATTCACTTTCTATATTTGATAATAAACCTCTCTCTCCTCTATCCTTATAAAAATAATTAACTACTTTTTCTCTCTACTTACTCCACTTAACAATTCATCCTAAAATCTTGTGCTACTCAAGTATGTGGTCATCTTGAGTGGGACAGATGGAGTAAAATATACTCCATCCATTCTAAGTTAGTAGAGTCGTATATTTGTTTTTGGATTGTCCCAAAGTAGTTATTACATTTTTTAGCAAAAACTTTAGTCTATTTTCATACTTTACTCTTTTTTTCATCTTTCTTAATTTATTCACTGTGTTACTTTACTCTTTCAACTTTTACCTTTAACACATCTGTTGGGGATCGGTCGTGCATACCCGAACTCCACATTAGTTGATATTGTCAAGGTTTTGCTCTTGGGGTACTCCCCAAAAGCCCTCATACTAATGGAGTTGGGATATAGCCCATATATATGCTTACAACTCTTGTTCATTCTTCAATGTGAGATATTGTATGCTGCCATAATATCAATTTCTTAAATTTCTTGCCCAAAAGAAATGCATCAACTACCTTGAGACGAAAGGAGTACTAATTTTTAGGTTTACACTAAGACAAATTCAAATCACATTTACAAATTTTGTGTGTAAAAAGGTAGTTGATATCGAATATTCTTTTAAATTTGAGTTAGTATAAATGATTAAAGTAAAATCACTATTTGATATGATATTCACAGTAAAATAGATTTGAGTTTAGTGTATAATAAAAATGTTTTTTTGCATTAAAATTTTGAAATATAACTCACAAACACCGGTATGAATTTGAGTTTAGGTTATAATATAAATGTTCTTTGCATTAATTTTTTGATAAATAACTCACATACACCGCATTCGTTCATGTGTAGTAGTATATGATTGAGTGATTCTAGTTCTTGACCCATTAATTAGAGGGAAATTATTTACCGGCGGATTTTCTGTTCATCGCTCCGCATTATAAGAATATTGAGTTTTCGCAGATGTTGGTTAATTATTTTGTTTTTCGGGATTAACCACTCTATTGCTAGATGTTGGTACTTGTTTTTTATGTAGTCTGTTAAGGCAAATAGCAGTGGTCGAATTTATTAAATGGTACATTATGGGGAATTATTGTGAATCCAAGGTACTGGATTCTCAGTTTCTATCAGAAGATGCAAACAAGATTCCAATAAGAAACCACACCCAATGCAAGAACGAAAGATAGCAATAAGAACTCGAGGATTTAACGTGGTTCGGCCTTTGCAAGCCTACGTCCACGGGAGAGAAAAATGGAAACACTTTATTGATCACTCTTGTACAACACTAATTGCTCGTAGACAAACTCAGAAACGAGCTACACAATTGAACTACACTCAAGATTACAGAACTAGTAAAACTCTCAAGTGTTATGTGTATAGAACTTGAAAGAAACTCGACTTTCAAAAGCTAAGTGTTGATGATGAATCTGCTCTTAATATCTTGAGTTCCAACGCCTTTTATACTTCTTGAAACTCCATGCAACAACTTGCATTCGGTTATCAACTCCCTCAATCAAATCTTGAAACTTGATTCTCGAGCTCAACCAACTTAACCGTTTTAACGGACGGTCACTTCATTTTCAACCTTCAACTCCAACAAATCTCCACCTAGGTTGAACAATGATCAAACCTTTGTCCCCTTCTCTCCATTTACCATCACCTTATCTTTGAATCACAGCCACCAACTCCAAACAGTGAGTGTACTTGGATGTTGGCAGAACTTTTGTAAGCATATCTGCGGGATTATCCTCAGTCCCTATTTTCTGAATCTTTACCTCCCCTTTGCTAACTTCATCTCTGATAAAATGTAACCTCACATCAATGTGTTTGCTTCTTTCATGAAACACAGCATGCTTGGACAAACTTATTGCACTACTACTATCACAATGCACTGTTATGGATCTCTGTTGCACTCCAAAATCACTCAGCATTCCTTTCAACCAGAAGCTCTCCTTAACTGCTTCAGCTAGAGCAATATACTCTGCCTCCGTGGTAGATAATGCCACTACAGATTGCAACCCAGATTTCCATGAAACAGCAGATCCATATAAGGTGAATATGTACCCTGTCTGTGACTTCCTATTATCATAATTTGTGGCAAAATCAGAATCACAGAATCCCATAGCAGCATCCTTTGTTGAGTCATGTCCACTTCTGTACAATATCCCCTTCTTTCAGACCCTTTAAGATATCTCAAAACCCACTTCAATGCCTGCCAATGAATCTTGCCCGGATCTGACATGTATCTGCTTACACAGCTTATGGCATGAGCAATGTCAGGTCTTGTGCACACCATAGTGTACATCACACTCCCTACTATGTTAGCAAAAGGCAAATTATCCATTTCTTTCTTCTCTTCTTCTGTCTTAGGCTTCTGTTCAGAACTGAGTTTGAAGTGTGGTCCAAGGGGGGTCATGACTGACCTTGAATCAGCCATCTGAAACTTCTTCAATATTTTGTTGACATAATCCTGCTGAGTCAGCCACAAGGTTCCCCTCCTTCTATCTCTAATGATGTCCATTCCTAGTATTCTTTTAGCATCACCCAGATCTTTCATCTCAAAGCATGCACTCAAATCTGACTTTATTCTTTTAATTTCATGCATATCCGAGCCTGCAATGAGCATATCATCTACATATAGAAGTAGATAGGCTATGGCTCTTCCATCTTTCTTCTTCATGTAGACACAATTATCATAATCTGATCTGCAGAAACCAATACTCAACATATGTTCATCAAATCTCTTGTTCCATTGCCGGCTGCTTTGCTTCAATCCATATAGACTTTTTTTCAAAAGGCAAACCTTATTCTCATTTCCTGGATCAATAAATCCCTCTGGCTGCTCCATGTAAATACTCTCCTCCAACTCACCATGAAGGAATGCCGTTTTTACATCCATTTGCTGCAATTCCCAATTGTTTTGACACACAATAGCCATCAAAATCCTAATGGAACTATGCTTCACCACAGGAGAGAATACCTCATTATAGTCTATTCCCTCTTTCTGAGTGTATCCCTTAGCAACCAGACGGGCCTTGTATCTTATTTTGTTCCCTAGAGCAGCCTCAATTTTCTTTTTGAAAATCCACTTACAACCTATCAGTTTCTGGAGCTGATTTCTGTCCACCAAAACCCAAGTTTTGTTCTTGATGAGTGACTCCATTTCTTCTTTCATGGCCTTTATCCATCTGGTTTTCTCATCACTCTTCATAGCCTCTTTGTAATTTTGTGGTTCTGAGCTTTCAATCCCTTCAGCCACACATAGTGCATAATACACCAGAGATGAGTTGCTGTATCTCACTGGTGCTGTGATGACTCTTCTTTCTCTGTCTCTAGTAAGCTGATAGTTTCTGAGATTGTCATTTCCTTGATCTGGCTGAGTGTCTGCAGTGATTTGAGGTTCCTCATTCGAATCAGAATCCTCATCAGAATCAGAGCTATTCTTGTCCAGCAGCTCCACCTCCACTGAAGTCTTGCTCTTATCAGCCCCATTCTGTGAATTCAGCTCAATATATGGCATCTCTCTTTCCCTAAATGTCACATCCCTGCTGATTATCACTCTATTGTTCCCAGCCTCCATGGACCACAATCTATAACCCTTCACACCCTTTTGATACCCCAACATGGCACATTTTATTGCCCTCGCATCAAGCTTACTTCTTCTAATGTGAGAGTAGGCTTTACAACCGAATGGCCTTAGCTTTGCATAGTCTCCATGAGACCCATACCATCTGAAGTCAGGTGTATCCATATTGATGGCTGAAGATGGGCACTTATTGAGTAAATAGACTGCAGTTGCAGCAGCCTCACCCCAGAACCCCTTTTTCATCCCAGAACTTGCTAACATACATCTCACCCTTTCTAGTATAGTGCGGTTAGCTCTCTCAGCTACACCGTTTTGCTGAGGGTTATTAGGCACTGTCCTATGCCTTTTGACTCCCTTGAATTTACAGAAATGATCAAAATCATGAGACAGAAATTCGAGCCCATTATCTGTTCTAAGGCATCTCAGTGGTGTTTTCTTTTCAACCTCTACCTCTGTACACCACTCTCTGAATTTATCAAACGTTTCTGACTTTTCTTTCATGAAATATATCCATATCTTCCTAGAAAAATCATCAATGAAGGTCAAGAAATACCTGCATCCACCTATAGTTGCCACGGGTGAGGGACCCCATATGTCACTGTGTGAGTAATCCAGAGGCATCTCTGATGTGTGTTTTCCAACCCCATATGGCAGCTTCTTGTTCTTCCCCATGACACACTCTTCACAATGTTTCATAGCAGTGGGCACTTCTGTGCTTATAACACCTTTCTTGGCAAGAATTTTCAGGCCAGCCTCTGACACATGGCCCAGCCTCAGATGCCAAAGATCAAGATCTGAGTTGGTAATTGTATTGACATCTCCAGTCAACACCTGAGCTTGCATGTAGTATAGATTCCTCTTCCTTAATGCGGTAATGACAACCTTGGAGTCTTTGATAACCTTCATTACTCCACCAGTGGAAGTAAAAGAATATCCCCTCTGCTCAAGTACACCAAGAGACACCAAATTTCTTTTGATGTGTGGAATGAATCTGACATCTGATAAGATTCTGGATGATCCATCTGCCATCTTCAGTTTGATGTTTCCAACACCTTCAATCTTGCATTCTTGGTCATTTCCAAGCAATACCACTCCATCAGATTTTTGCAGATTCTGAAACCACTCAATGTGAGAGCTCATGTGGAAGCTACATCCACTATCCATTATCCACACGTTTCTGATGTCCTCATCTGTAATATTCAAAGCTTCTGCAGCCTGAACCTCTTCAACCATAGCTGCAGTGTTCTGAGCAGATTGAAACTCCTGCTGTTTCTTCTTGAAAAGGAAACAGTTCTTTTTAATATGGCCTGGTTTCTTACAGTGAAAGCAGGATCTTGACTCCTTTTCATCCATAGGCTTTTGTTTCCAGGGCTTCCCTTTCTTCCAAGGCTTCTTCTTCTCAGATTTCTTGGAATCTTCCCTGATATTCAGACTTTCTGAAGCTGGATCAGTAGGTCTAACTGCAACCCTCTGGAATTCTTTCATTTTCAAAGCAGAATGTACCTCCTCATATGTCACTTTGGAGTCTCTTCCAAGAAGGATAGCATCTTTGAATTGCTCAAAACTCTTAGGCAGAGAGTTCAAGAGCATGAGAGCTTTGTCTTCATCCTTGATGTCTTCATCAATGTTCTCCAGATCATCAATGTACTTTGCAAATTCTTCAAGCTGCTCACCGATGCTTCTTGATTCAGTGAATTTGAAAGTGAATAGCCTTTGCTTCAAGAGAAGTCTATTTGAGAGAGATTTTGTCATGTATAATGACTCCAACTTCTTCCAAACGCCTGATGCAGTCTCCTCCTTTGAGATTTCTCTCAACACACGATCACTTAGGCTCAAGATCAAAGTGGAATATGCCTTATCTTGCTGATCTTGATACTTGGGATCTGCTGTCTCCTGCTCAGTTGCCTTATCTTGCTTCAGTATTTCCCATAAACCTTGCTGCATAAGTACAGCCTTCATTTTGAGCCTCCATAGCCCAAAATCATTGTTTCCCGTGAACTTTTCTATATCAAACTTGGCTGTCGACATTCCCTCGAACACCAAAGGCGCAACCACTGATATAAAGAAAACAAGATTCAAAGATCTTCTGCAAACCCTCACGCTTTCTTCCTCGCTCGTGCTCCGATTCCCACAGACGGCGCCAATTTGTGAATCCAAGGTACTGGATTCTCAGTTTCTATCAGAAGATGCAAACAAGATTCCAATAAGAAACCACACCCAATGCAAGAACGAAAGATAGCAATAAGAACTCGAGGATTTAACGTGGTTCGGCCTTTGCAAGCCTACGTCCACGGGAGAGAAAAATGGAAACACTTTATTGATCACTCTTGTACAACACTAATTGCTCGTAGACAAACTCAGAAACGAGCTACACAATTGAACTACACTCAAGATTACAGAACTAGTAAAACTCTCAAGTGTTATGTGTATAGAACTTGAAAGAAACTCGACTTTCAAAAGCTAAGTGTTGATGATGAATCTGCTCTTAATATCTTGAGTTCCAACGCCTTTTATACTTCTTGAAACTCCATGCAACAACTTGCATTCGGTTATCAACTCCCTCAATCAAATCTTGAAACTTGATTCTCGAGCTCAACCAACTTAACCGTTTTAACGGACGGTCACTTCATTTTCAACCTTCAACTCCAACAATTATTGATACTGTTTACGTAAATCTGAATGCTCATCAAGAGGCCACATCGATTGTCATGTACTCCCTCCGTCACATTTAAGATGTCCACATTTTTTAGTGACACGAGATTTTAGGAGGAGTTATCAAGTAGAGTAAGCTGAATATTTTAATAAAAAGAGGGGAGAGATAGATTTATTTTTAAATATAGATAGTGGACATCTTGAGATGGACAAACTAAAATGGGAAGGTGGACATCTTGAGTAGACATAGGGGGATGGAGTAATATATATGGTATCATGATATATGTCATAATATTCATTGATTGCATTCGGAGCCAAATTTTGATATTTTTAATCTACACAATACAACTAGTTAGGCAGTTAACAAAATTGTTGTACATTCGGATGCACAGTACATCATTTCAATTCAGATTAATGAATTTTTAATTATAAAATATATTATTCCAGGATTTATTTTATAGATCGTTAATTAGAAGTTATTTAATACTTAATTAATAATTAAATTTAATTGGAACAAATATATTGTACATACATAAAGTAGAAGTCATAATAGCATCCACATCGGTGTCTTGATGCGGGCTCGGTCTCGTCCCGGAGAGACGAGACCGCATCGAGACACCGATGTGGATGCTCTATCTCGTCGCATAGCCCTAGGGAAGGGGGGTGGCGGGCTGTCTCGCCACGTGCCAGCGCCACGTGGCGAGCTCTGGCGTGCGGCGTGACACCCACTCGCCAGCACGCGAGTGGGCGTCGTCATGCTGACGTAATAAATATTTTTTTAAAATTGATTTTCCAAATAAAAAATTTAATTTTAAATTTTTTTACGGTAATACGTTTGAAACGGTATTTTTTTCTTTTTTTATTCTATAAATACTCCTATTAACCTCTTTCATTTTACACACAAACACACTATCTCTCATCTTTTTTTCTTCTCATCACTATCATATCATCTCTCTTTCCTCTTCAATTCTTCTCCCAAATTTAATCCATTCATGTATCCATTTGAGCAAATTCGTATTTTCGGATGTTGTAATTTTCATGATTTTTAATGATTTATGAATAATTAATATTAATTTAATATTTCAATCAAATATTAATTGAATTTGTTGGAAATAAAAATAAAAAATGAAATTGAATGAATAGATAAGAGATAAGATGATTAAAAGATGGAGGGATGTAAATACTGTCTCTTAGTTAAAAGATGAGGTAAAAAAGTGCAGTGAGACCCATGAATAGTTAAGGGATAAGACGGTTAAAAGACGATATTGAGACAGGGATGTGGATAGCCTAATATTGAATCTATATTCAAATTGTGTAGAAAAGACGTGTATATAGAAAAAGTGAATTGGAGGACAGCGGTAAATTACGGGGCTCGAGTACGTATTGTTGAAAATTCTTCATCTGAATTGATATCACATATACTGACATTTAATACTAGTTGATAGAAATGCTTCATAAAACTTACTCTCTTCGTATCCAGAACTACATTGGCATTTTTTGTATGTGATATGTAATAAAGTCCAAAATAGAATTGAATTTTTAATGATATAAGACACATTTTTTCTAATTAATTAGCTATCAATTAGCTATTAATATATATTTTACTGGGATCGTTTCTTAATCATATGATTAATTAGTCATTAATGGAAAATATCAATTAGGTGTAAATCACCGTATGATTCCCATGACTAACAAGGAAATTGAGGTTGTGTATAATTGTATATGGCCGTTTGTTAGATGACTCATATATATTCAATGAATTGGGAGTCATATATTTCCTATCATATATTAAGATCTTTTATTTAAATCATTCTTATAAAAATGAATATATATATGTAAGGAATAATGTTTGTGACTTCCGTAATACTTGAGAATCAAGTTTATGATTAAATTAGTTGACCACATTTATGAAAAGAAAACGCTCCTATTAATTATATTAAATAGTCACTTTGATGGAAATGGCTTTAAGGTTTTATAATTAGAGTTTTGTCCTCTCTGCCTATAAATACAAGTGTGGTGATCCAATCAAATCACACACATTACAGAGAACACATAAACGAGTGAAAGAGAGAGAAACAAATCCTTGGAGTTGGAGCAATTGTCTCCTCCTTCCTCAATCGCTTCCGCCATGGATCGCCAAGGTATATTTCGATCCTATTATGTTTATAGTTTTACGTGAAATACATGTTCGAAGATCTTGCTTTAGTTATATTCAATTATGTTTTTGTTGAATATATAATGATAAATAATGTCCAACATTTTTAACTATAAAATTTTCTTTCGTGAAGTCGAAGGATACTCGACTTTTGCTTTGTTTGTACATTCAAGTTTGCAGGCGGAAAGAGTCTTGGCACAAGAAAAACTTTATTTTTAATGATATAAAATTTAAGACACAATTAATAGAGTAAGATTTTTTTTTAAAATAACTATAATTTAGGGTGCAAATGAAAGCGTCTCTAAGTTGAAAATAAATTATCTTAATCTTTTGCTTTTTAGGACGCTTCTATTTATCTCTCATGATATTAGTTTGGACACAAACAATTAAGATATTTTATGAAGAATCGATTGAATAATTAGACACACAAATTAGTGTCCATAATAGTATTAAAATATTCCTGAGTTGTTCTTTTTATTGTAGTGTAGGAATTGTCTGACTATGATAGTCCATCATCGGCCTCTTACCAAACTTTTCCTTTTTTGGTAAAGGAAGTGGACAAAGCTCGAAAACAAAAACAAAATCAACGAATATAAGCAACACCTAGTCTGTCATGCAACATCCAGCTATAGAGCCCCGACGGAGGGACCTCAAGCTCATGAACACCTCTATGATAAGAATGAGCATAATGTAATAAAAAATCAGCACCAAAGTTCCATTCTCAATGCATATGTTGCAGAGCCACAAAATCGAAATCCTGGAGTAACCCACGTACTATAGAGAGATAATTGATAGAAGTTTCAAAGTGTCCTATGATCATGGCCACTCCAAAAAAGCTATCGCTTTCCACCTCCAACTTACGGATACCTAGAGACTTGGCCAAATGTAGGCCGTGATACAAGCACCAAATCTCTGCTGTTATAATAGAACAAACTCCAATGTTAACAACAAAGCCATACCTCTATAACCATGCTACGTCTCTAATCGAACCATTCTTTAAGGAGGCATCCGTATTCAATTTCATATTATCAAGCGCTAGAGGTCGCCAACCCACTAGCATAAGCGGTCTAGACACTCTCGTGTCTCCTACGTCTGTCAATCTAGGGGTTAATTTTTTTTGTTTTCTAGGACACTAATGCCATTTCATATTAATACTGCGATTTTTTTAGCATCCCAGTTTGTGAGCGACGCATGATCCTCATGCGTCGTCTGTTAATGAAACGCGTGAGGGTCATGCGTTTTACAGTAAGACGCATTACTATTACGCATTTTAATATTTTTTAAAATTTTTATTGTACGACACATGAGCCTCATGCTCATGCGTGTTTCCCTATAACGTATAAGGCTCACGCGTCTCTCTCTAAAACATAACGGGCAATTCCAGAACAGAATATCATTTTGCGCGAAAGAGAAGAGAGGAAGGGGGCATCGCGATTTTCTTCCAATTTCCGCTTTCCTGGTGATTTGTTCCATTTTGTTGTTATACTTCGGTAAGTTTATCTCTTGTTGTTAATTATTGCATAATATTTGTTAGATTATGTTAGTTTTCCCCAAATTACTAAATTAGGGTTTATAGGAAAAAATTGTCCCTAATTTTTGTATTTTTTATATTTTTTGATGCAGAAATCATGAAAGTATTTGTGAGTTTGTATTGGGGTGGTAAAATACTTCAACTTCAATAGTTGGGTATATGTTATGATCCACCTCGGGAGAGATACTCCATCATATTAAATTCGATTGTTTCGTATTCTGAATTAGTTGCAGTGATATGTGATGCTTTGATAATAGACTTGAATCAACACGCCATTGAAATATCATGTAGAAATTCTACTCGTTGTATTGAATTATTTGTTGAGTATTCACTTGTGAGAAGTTCAGAAACCATACCAGTTGTTGATTATGGCGTCGTAGATTGTGGTATTGGATCATCTGCGAGGGTTGAATATATGAGCTGTGATCGTGGTATGAATGAGCAAGCAAATGTTGCAGATGATATTGATGTTGGTGTTGGAATAAATGATGAGTTAGATGTTGCATGTAACACCCCTTACTCGGTTAGTTTTAACCGAATAAGAGGTGTCACATTCTGGGTCCATCGATAAACCAAAACCTGCCTATTTAACTTGCATAACCTTTGTTTTTCTCTTTTTGCAAACCCCAAACACACAACACTATTATATAAATAGCTAAACCTTCTAACACAACCTTTACTACTATACATAACAAAAATAACGTTAACCTGTTTTGATAACTATATACAACCCCACTAGCAAAAAAGAAGGTTACAACCTTACATTTGCAAACTACTATTTGCAACCAAAAGTTAACCTAAGCATGCCATGTGAAAACTCCGACTTAACCAACCAAAAGGAGGGTAGTGACTAGACACGTTCAGCTGCTCAACAAGCGAGATCACTTGCTTCTATACTCTGCAAGAGGGAGAAGAAGGGGGGGTGATCTTTGAAAAGCTCGTAGTGTAAACGTATTCCAGAAATCAAGGTACAAAAATATATATTCAAGGAACAAAATATCATTTCTAAATCAGATATCACATTCAGCCCCCAAGTTATGCTTAGTGGTGGACATGGATACACAGATACTATAAGTAGCCCGATGAGGGCCTCTGTCATATATACATTTGTCTGAGATACTATTAGATTTTGTACATCTATATACATTTGTGTCAGATACTATCAGATGTTGTACATCTCTCGTATGGCCTATCGTAAGACGCCTGTTACATATTACCTATATAGGGCTCATATCAACTATCAACATATCATATGGATCATCGCTTCGGTTATCCGGAAGATGAATGATCAAACATGTATGTAGTACAGTTGTCCTATGGCATGCCAACCATACCTTGTGGTTTACTCAAGCAATGGGGCATGACACGTATATTACATATCTATTTTTCACATTGCTGGACACATATACTTTGAAATGGCTTTGCATATCATATATCACACCAATTCACAATTTCAAAACATAATTCCAACATCTTACATTTCAATATCTCGTTTTTTTCATTGAGTTATACAATTCACACATACATATTTAAGCTATATCGCATGAGAATATCAAACACATAAATACGTAGTAATGTCTGGCGAAGTTAAAGGCATTGAATTCTAGAATATCCGTACACTACTTGTACATGTCACAAAAACTTTATTACATGCTTAGTCAACCGTGGATCTGTCCTTTTCCCCTATCACTTGTGCTTGCACTAGGTTCCCCTCAATTTTCAACTATTTTGCAAAGTTAAGTAGAGGTAGGTTTGCAACCTAAGCTCTAAAATTGAGAGAAAATAGGAGAAATTGAGAGTTGAGATTAAGTGGTGTGTGCTATACTTTTCATCGTGGAGTGGTCGGAGTTGCCACGGTGGCTGATCGGAGGAAGTAGGAGAGCTGTTGAAACTTACAGAGAGGGAGGAAGTTTGGTGTGGAGAGAGAGATAGAGCGAAAGAGAGAGGAGAAGGATGAGTTTTGAAAATCCACCTTTTATAATTTTCATTTTCCTTTGTCTTCTTCCTGAAATTCCCCATATGACACATTTTTTTTAACTTACTCATCCACTTTCTATTATTTTTCTTTCTCTCTGTTCTTTATCTTAGTTTTCTCCCTATTTTCTATTTTTCTATCTCTTATATAAACTAGTGAAAGTAAATAACCTCATTATCACAAATCTAATTCTAATATAATTATATAAAACATGTTTAAAACCACTAATCTTAATTTCTAATTTCTAACTCTAAACTTCTAAAAGTTTGAGATATTACAACTCTCCCCCACTTAAGAAATTTCGTCCCCGAAATTGATACTTGAATCAAATAGGTAGGGGTATTGCTGCCTCATTGTATTCGGGTTCCCATGTAGCTTCTTCTATTTTATGACTTTGCCACAATACTTTGACAAGTGCTATTCTTTTATTTCTGAGCTCTTTGACTTCTCTCGCTAAAATCTGTACCGGTTCTTCCTCGTATTGCAAATTTAGTTTTCAATCGATTCAGCACGTATGATATGAGAAGGATCTGATATATATCTTCTCAACATTGAGACGTGGAACACATTATGTATCTTTTATAGATCAAGTGGTAATGCGAGTTGATATGCCACTGGACCAACACATTCTAAAATCTCATAGGGGCTAGTAAAACTCGCACTCAACTTTCCTTTCTTGCCAAATCGAAGTACTTTCTTCTAAGGAGATACTTTCAAAAACACCTTGTCACCCAAATAGAATTCAATGTCTTTTCTCTTTGAATCTGCATAACATTTATGTCTATCTGATGCTTCCCTCAATCGATTTCGTATCAGTCGGACCTTTTCTTCCGTCTCCTGTATAATATCAGGACCCACTATCTTGTTTTTGCTCAACTCTGTCCAGCATAGCAGTGTATGACATTTACGGCCATAGAGTGCTTCATACGGAGCTATCTGAATACTCAATTGGTAACTGTTGTTATATGCAAATTCCACCAACGGCAAGTACTTTCCCAACTACCTTCAAAATTGATAACACAACTTCTCAACATGTCTTCCATAATCTGTATTACTCGTTCTGACTGACCATCTGTCTGTGGGTGAAAATTTGTACTAAGGTGTAGTCGAGAACCCAAGGCTTCTTAGAATTTATTCCAGAATCTCGAAGTGAATCGTGGATCTCTATCAGATATTATATAGCTAGGCACTCCATGTAATCGCACAATTTCACTAATATATAACTCAGCCAATTTCTCTAATGAATAATTAGTTCTTACAGCAAGAAAAAAATGAGCTGATTTGGACAACCGATCAACAATCATCCAAACTGAATCTTTCTTCCGAGGTGATAGAGGCAGTCCTACAACGAAATCCATCATTATTCGGTCCCATTTCCATTCTGGTATAGTGATAGGTTGTAATATATGATAATTCGTATTCTAGGCATTAGTTACTGGTCAGTATGATGAGCTTAATGTGCATATTCTGCAAGAAAAGTTGCATAAGTGTGTAGGAAAGGGTACAAGTCAGCAGGAAAGGAATCGGGAGGCTCTAGTGAAAAAGGACGTCAGAATGGTGCAATACTGACCAGGATGCATGCCTAAGGGCTCAAGATGGAGAGGAGGGGATTGCTAGTAGAGGACCAACTATTTAACGGAGAAACAATGAACAGTGAAGAACAACCATAATTTTAAGGCAAGCCACCCAATAAATAGATGGTCACATGAAGAATGAAGGGAGACTACTCATTTTTAGAAGGCACACTTAGAAACCGCTCTCGGAAGTTCCAATTCCGAAGTGGAGGCTAGCTCCACACCTCTCGTTCCTCGCCGCTAGTCATGATCACTTGAAGACCTCGGATTTCCACCGGGGATAATTCACCGTCAACTCCTCTAGTCGTTATAGTCGCTAGAATACTGTTTCATCGCCCGAATGGAAAAAACAATCTTTACTTGCTTTCTTAGTTTAACTTTGTATTTCGTTTTATCTCGTTGGATCTGCTGTTGGAACTTAATTCTCTTATTTTTTTGAATTCTTGTGTTGCGATCCAAACGCTATGATATGGAAGTTGGTTTTTATTCATCTTTTGTTGCTATCGTGTTTCATTTTGCCTAGATTAACTAGATCCAGTTGTCTGCAAGGAATTTCTAAGTGTTGAGTTCTGATTTCGTTTGAGTAGGATAGATCTGAGTTTGTTTGCTAGGATTCCAAGTGTTAATCGTTCAATCTGAAGTTTAATGCATGAGATCTGTGATTACGTGACTGTCGCCATCTTGCATGTTAGTCAATACGTTTAGATCTAGGATTATCGGTTGTTAATCTTTGTGTTTTAACTTTTAATTGTGGATCTTAATTTGTGGAAAGTGTTGATTTGAGTTGTTATCCATTAAATCTATGTTGATCTGAATTTTTGTGCAAACTTGTTGGAGAAGATAACATCTAAATCTGATTTGGGGAGCACTTTTACTTTTCAGCCAGTTTATCTTTTGTCCTTCCACTTTTGTCAGACTTTTGGGGGATCTGGCAGTTTATCAGCTAGTTCGGTCAGAGATCCGTTTCTGTCACTGTCTACATATTTTTAGTAAACTTCACTTTTCACATGCACCGGAGTTGTATCAACCCACCTTTCACGTACCCAATATGATTCCGATATGTGAACTTCTTACCAGTCAGTAGAGTACAGGTCAACCTTTTAGTCTGTGTCTAGATAGAACTTCAACCCAAACGTGGTAGCTAACTAACCCCCTCCAGATTATCACCACAATCACAAGAAGCAATCATCCATCTCTGTGGGATTCGACCCTTGCTCTCACTATACTAACCAGTAAACGTGGGTTGAGGAAATTGTTGATACCAGGTTTTAGGTCGTCGTGTCAGTGACACAACTTGATTTGGAATTACCTCCTGATCAGTTGAATACACGAACCTGCACAAACCTGTTCTTTCAAATGGCGCCATTGTCGGGGATGGATGGCATTTTTACTTGCTTTTGTGTGTGATACTTTGGCGTATATACTGTTCATAATTTTTTCTTTCTTTTGTTTTTTCAGTTTATGAGAAGGAGCTCAACTTTTGAGCAGTGGAGGTCGAAAATACTCCCACGAGGATCGATACTTGTTACCACTCGTTCTGACCTGTCGACAGCCCTGTCAGACCTAGGCACGAGTAGAGACAAGGACAAGGATACCATAGAGGAAGCATAGCATGTATCATCAGTCAAGTTAGAAGGAAGCCCAATAAGGATGGCAAAGAACATTGAAGACGATCTGGAGATCGGGTCACTGTATGCACATGCCTATGGAGAACCCCCACAGGCTATAGTAATCACTCCAAGGCAGGTCGCATGTGATGTCAAGCCTCGTGTTGTAGCAGTTTTGCCCACATACAATGGGAAGAGCTATGAAGGACCTTACGAGTTCCTTCATGAATTCTGCAAAATTTGTAAGGCGCAGAAGCGAATACATGGTTCATGCGTCTACCACCCAACTCCATCAGAACTTGAGTTGATCTCAAATTAGCTTTCCTAGACCAGTTCTTTCCATCAACCAAGACGAGTGTACTGAAAAATGAGACCAGTTCTTTCCATCAACCAAGACGAGTGTACTGAAAAAGGAGACCAGTTCTTTCCACCCAACTCCATCAGGCATGACTATGATGAGTCCCTAAGCGACTACTAGGAGCGATACATGAGCCTCTTGGATGCATGTCTCAACCATCGCATGACAGAAGTGGAGATCTATAACACCTTCTATGAGGGAATGAACAAGGAGACCAAAGATCTGGCGAACTCATCAGCCGAAGGAGGTTTTCCTATGTTGAGAGTCAGTAATGCCAAGAAAGTCCTGGGAAGGCTATTAAGGGCAAAAAGGGCTTACGATAGCCCAGGAGACAGCTACAGTGGGAAGGGAGTGGCGAGCGCTTCTTCAATCGAGAAGGAGGATAAATTGGAGTTGCACATGGATAAGCTGGAGAAGGCACTCTTAACGGCAATAGAAAAGCATGCACCACCTTCCCCAGCTGAAAACCGACAAGTTACTGAGTCAAGAGGCCAGGATCCTACCTACAGTCAACCAGAGGATCTGGACAAGATGCCCAAGCCAATGCTGCTGGGCACTGGAATCCTAATGGGAGTTGGAACCCAGGGAAGCAGCGAGACGCACCATGGAGGAAACATCTAAATTTTCGACGTGGAGATGGAAACCAAAACCAAAACCAAAACCAGAGCCAAAACCAGAGCCAGAATCAGTACAACCCCCACAAAATCAAAACCCCTACCGTGGACCTGCAAACCCAGACCATCAATCCAATTGGCCAGGACGGAACCAGGAGCCGCAGAACCCAAATCAAACCCCGCAGAATCCAAATTCGAGTTCCCCGTATGTACCGCCCCACCAGAGGAACTACCAAAGCCATCAGAACCCAAACTCTCAACCTCCACACCATTCTCACCAAGACAACCCAAACCATTCTAACTAGTACAGTTACTACCCACCTAATCCAAATCAGCCCCACCCTACCTACCACTCAAATAACCCGAATTACCAGCAAAATCCGAACAACCAGTATAACTCTTACCACCAGCCAGGACCCAACCAGTACAAGAATCCCAAGAAGCCAAGAAGGTCGATCGAGGACATGATGGGAGAGCTACTTTCGTCACAGCAAAATATAAGGAATGACTTGCAGTCTAACAATGAAGCGGTGCAAGGGATGCAGAGTGCTCAAAAGGAACACATGGCTAATATGGATATGATGAACAAACAACTATCCCAGCTGGCAAATTTGACGAGTGAGATGAAGGGGAACTGACAAACACAGATTTTGCATATTTTTAAGGACTAGATTTGACTTGTTTAAAATGTCAATCATGAAAATTATGTTCTTAAATTGCATATGTTATACATTTGGTATTTTTGACGTGTTTGTTGATAAATGATAGAAAAAGATAGAAAAAGGTGAAAAAAGGCCAAAGTGTAGCAGCCTCTGTTTGAGCCCATTCTGACAGCGATTTTGAAGTCCAATCAGTTGTTACTATGTGATATTCTCTTCGTCTTCGAAAGAGCTTCGCGTGGATATCTTGCATGTCTCAATCGGAGTTCTGTGGAGAAAGTTGTGACAATTCTACGAACGCTGCGCAGTGCAGTCAAAGCTGACGGAAATTTATGCGGAAATTCTCGGAAGAAAAGAAATTATTATATTGTGAAGCCAAATCTCTCCTATTTCTTGTAGAGCACGAAATTTATCAAAAATAAACCTTTTTCCAACATATAAATACCTCTGAACGTAATTCATAATCTTTATCTCAGAGCCTCCAATCCTTCTCCCTCTCTACACTTCTTCCATTCCATATTCCACCCTTAAATTCATCCATCTTCCATTGGAGCGGAGTTCTGCACATCCAGACAAGAAAAGACTGAAGATTGAAGATTCAACCTTGGGTTTTATCAATTTCTTTCATGTCTCGCAATTTATTTGTAGTTTTTACTTCTCTATGAGTTAAACATCAATTGTGGAATTTTTAGTGAAGATATTCGATTGATTTTCCTTGTTAGCTCTTGTAGTTATTTGATTTATCCTTGCGCTTTCTATATTCAATTGATTAGCTTCCTCTTGAATACATGTTAGAGTTGATTAGAGTACTCGGGAGATGAAATAGTTGACTTGAAAAATGGATAATTCACACTTTAATTCAATAGAACTCGGGAGAGTTGAGGTTTCACGTGAGGTCATTGGTCTTAACGATCTTTTAGGAGTTAGATGTTAGAGATTTAAAGGGGACTTTGATTTCAACACGTAATATACGGATTTCTCACCTCGGGAGAGGGTTTAATCCAGTTAAGTGACCAACTTAATAACTCTAGAGATCGTAATTCAAGAAAGTTGATTGTGTTTTGGATCATAATATTCTACATTCCTATGCATGCTTTGTACCATTGTTTATATGCTTTCTTTTTATTTGTTTATTTATTTTTTAGTCTAGTTTAATAAAATCAAACCAAAAAAACATCTGTGTCTTTAAATAGTATATGACGCTTAGTATATGATAGCCAGTTGCAATCTTATTCCCTGTGTGCAATATTCCGGTACTGACCTTTAGCTATACTAGATCTACCCTTTAAACTTGCAGGTATTTTTAGTGCTAATAAATAGTGCATCAAGTTTTTGGCGCCGTTGACGGGGAATATTATTGCTTTAAGTTGATATTGTAAAATGGTTGATAATACTAATTTAGAGTGTAATATTTTGTATAGTTTTATTTTAACTTTTTTTTGTTTTATTTGTTTGCAAGGAGCACGAAGCATAACAATGGATTACTCCAGTACAAGATAGAATTATTTGCTACAACAATTGATATGTTCCGTCGAGCGTGGGTGAGATATATACATTTGATTGCTCCATTGTTTTTATTAGTTTTCTTCTTTAGTTTTCTCATCCGTAGAGCTAATGTTTCTCTGTATAGTTGGAGTTTAAAAGAAAATTTATTAAAAAATCCTTTCTTTTAACTTTTCTTTCTCGTTGTTTTTTTTTTGTTTTTTTGTTTTTTTGTTTTTTTTGCTTTTTATTCTTTTACTTCTGATTTTCTTTTTTTTTCCTAAAAAAAACTTAAAAAAAAACCTCCTTCCCCTCTTTATATTTTATTTTCTCCACACAATTCACACACCCATACTCCAAATTCACACCACTTAATCACATTTTTTGGATACCACTCATTCTTATGCTCAACTGTCAACCAACCAAGGTATGTTCTTCTTTTAATTTCTGAGCTTTGATTTTGAATTTTTTCCTTGAATGGCCTTGTTGTTGATTTATACTCCCTCCGTCCCGGACTACTTGCACTTATTTCCTTTCTGAGCGTCCCAAGTTATTTGCACTCTTTCCATTTTTAGTAAAAATTATCACTTACAGCCGCAATTGTTGACTTTTCTATACACTCATTCCTTAATCTCCGTGCCGAAAAGGAAATGTGCGAGTAGTCCGGGACGGAGGGAGTATATTGGAAGTTTGGATTGGAGTTTGATGGAGGATGATGAATTTGTGAGTCTTGGATTTTTGGAATTAATTATTGTTGGGTGTGCTTGAGTATGTTGATCTTGTTGGATGAAAATTGAATATCACTTTGGTTTGATTGTTGATACACATAGTTCATGTTCATAGCATTGCGAGGCTATTTTATCTTGCATGAATTGTGTTTATTTCTAGAGCTTAAATTTTTTTTTGCTTAATGTTAGTCTATTGTTGAAAGTTTTTGCAATTAATTGGGGGAGAGAGAAGATTACGGAGGATGAAAAATGATCATGTTAAGGTAGATAATTTGATTTGCATATTTTATGCCTTGATATGATTAAAGTTTAGGGGATTGCCACATGTTATGCATTGTACTCTACTATAATTTTCTTCATTCTATGCTCACATTGCGAAATTGTAGGTATAGAGTTGTCAATTGGACCGGGCTAGCCCAGCTCGGCCCAGGCCCGACGAGGCCCGAGGGTGTTGAGGCCCAGCTCGGCCCAGGACCAGGGTCTGAAACGAGCTGTGCCAGGCCGGGCTTATTTTCATATATCTCAACCCAGCCCAGCCCAGACCCACTTGGTCAGTGGGCCGAGCTGGGCCGGGCCGAGCTGGGTTGGGCCGGTCTGAGTTAGAATCTCTCTTCCACTCTCTTTATCACACGCACACGAACTCACGAAACGGGATACTGAAAAGGGATGAGTTTGATTATGGCTGAAGCCGACGGAGGAGGGGACGCGAAAGCACTGTTAAGCTCTTCCATCCCTTCCGGAAAGGACACCGTCTGGTTTGATGTCTCGTCTCTCTTACATCGCGCCTGCCACAGTCCGTTCCTCTCCATATCTCTTTCTCAATTGCGATCACTATATTTATAAATTGGACTAACAGGGTTGCCCCAGCCTTACTCCGTTTAATACATTCGCTGATTTCTTAATGTATGTAGTTAATTCTTTTCAATTGCTGTATGGATTCCCGTTTTCCGGTGTAAACGATGTATTTTCTTAGGGAATATTTCTATGTATGTATGTTTTTCCGATGCAGCAAAACTAAGCTGGAGTTTCCATAGGGAATACAATTACATGTATTTATAGGAGTGGGTTGAAGCTGGGCTGGGCTTGGGCTCGGGCTGGGCTGGGCCTGGGCCTGGGCTGCTAGCGGGCCTGGTCCTGGGCCGGTCCTGGGTTTACAAATAGGCCCAAATAGAGCCCGTTACACTCAACAAGCCCAGCCCGAGCCCGTTCCATTTCTCTAACGAGCCGGGCCTGGGCCGGCCCATACCCGGCCCAGTTGACAACTCTATGTAGGTACATAAGGCATCCCAAAAAAAATCCCGAGAATGGGGGATATTTTATGAGCCTCAAAGAACGTCAAGCTAAAGACGTTAACCAAGCGCTTGTTGGGAGGCAACCCAATATTGGTATCTGTTTTATTTAGTTTGATTTGTTTTCTTAGTTTACTCACATCTCCACCAACTTTTCAAACTTATTCTTAACGTAGTTTTGAATAAGTTTGGGGGGGATGAAGTCGTGGACCGTGAGTTTAGTTGTTTTTGTTTGTTTTTTTTAAATAAACCCGAGATGAATCTTGTCATGAGCATAACATAGGAAATTTAGAAATACTCATGTTTAGGAACATCAGACCGAGTTGCCTATGATAAAAATTTCGTTTATGTGTTGGTTGAGTTGACTTGATGCATTGATTTGAAGGTTTAGTGAAAAGGTGCATAAATAATGAATTGCTTGTTTGCCTTGAATCATGCTCATACCTTGTAAGACTTGAGCCATAAATTTATTTCTTGTGTGATTTATCTGCATTCATGTATTTGTTTCTAGAACTTGCTCCTAGTCTGTCTAAGTTTACATAGTGTTTAAATGATAAAAGAGGACGTTAGGCCATCCTTCTTAGCTACTTTATAAATCCAAATTTATGACCTTATTCAAAATATTTTTCCCTAGCTAGCCACTTTGAGCCTTTAAAGCCTTTTTCTTTGGAAGCTAAATAAAAGGGAATATACATACACTCTTGGTGAATTTTAGTTTATATTTTGTGAAAAGAGTTGGAGAGATAAGGTAGAAAGAAAAGTAGTGTGCTTATTTGTGAAAAGTGCATAGACATCTGTGGTTTGAATGAGATAATTGGTTGTGCATAGAAAGAAAAAAAAAGAAAGATGTACAAAAGAAAAAAAAATCAAAGGAATTTGGGAAGTGAGAAGAAATTTAGACAAAGTCTAGAATTTACTGAGATTCGAATTGTTGGTGCGGTGCTATGTTTGATGTAGTAGAAATTGATCGCTTTTGCTATGTTTGGGATTAGTCACTTTTTAGCCATATTTCCTCACCTTACCAAAGAGCCTACATTATAACCGAAAATAAAGACCTTTCGAATTTTTGATTTTAATCACATAAAGTAGAGGAGGGATTAGACATCGAGCAAGCCTATGGTAAACTTTCCATGTTGCATGATCTAAGAGCATATATTCTTTACCTTCTACACTTTGAGAGTGAGTGATAAACACACTTCTAAACACTTGTGAGCGCATGTACTTCAAAGTGATCAACGAGCTAGTAATGAAAATGCACTAATAAGCTTTGCTTGATTTGATTTGTATTCTTGTCAAACTCTTTAATTCTTGTTATAATTTTTGAGGCAACTATGAAGTCTAGTTCTTAGCATCCGTGTTTCTTTAGTAGTTTTTCTCTTGTTTTGTTTGAGGACAAACAAATAATTAAGTTTGGGGGAGTTGACAAACACAGATTTTGCATGTTTTTAAGGACTAGATTTGGCTTGTTTTAAATGTCAATCATGAAAATTATGTTCTTAAATTGCATATGTTATACATTTGGTATTTTTGACGTGTTTGTTGATAAATTATAGAAAAAGATAGAAAAAGGTGAAAAAAGGCCAAAGTGCAGCAGCCTCTGTTCGAGCCCATTCTGCCAGCGATTTTGAAGTCCGGTCAGTGCTTACTACATGCCATTCTCTTCTTCTTCGAAAGAGCTTCGCGTGGATATCTGCATGTCTCAATCAGAGTTCTGTAGAGAAAGTTATGACAATTCTACGAACGTTGCGCAGTGCAGTCAAAGCTAACGGAAATTTATGCGGAAATTCACGGAAGAAAAGAAATTATTATATTGTGAAGCCAAATCTCTCCTATTTCTTGTAGGGCACGAAATTTATCAAATAAAAACCTTTTTCCAGCTTATAAATACCTCTGAACCTAATTCATAATCTTTATCTCAGAGCCTCCAATCCTTCTCACTCTCTACACTTCTCCCATTCCATATTCGACCCTTAAATTCATCCATCTTCCATTGGAGTGGAGTTCTGCACATCTAGCCAAGAAAAGACTGAAGATTGAAGATTCAACCTTGGGTTTTATCAATTTCTTTTATGTCTCGTACTTTATTTGTAGTTTTTACTTCTCTATGAGTTAAACATCAATTGTGGAAGTTTTGGCGAAGATATTTGATTGATTTTCCTTGTTAGCTCTTGTAGTTATTTGATTTATCCTTGTACTTTCAATATTCAATTGATTAGCTACCTCTTGAATACATGTTAGAGTTGATTAAAGTACTCGGGAGATGAAATAGTTGACTTGGAAAATGGAAAATTCACACTTTAATTCAATAGAACTCGGGAGAGTTGAGGTTTCACGTGAGGTCATTGGTCTTAACGATCTTTTAGGAGTTAGATGTTAGAGATTTAAAGGGGACTTTGATTTCAACACCTAATCTACGGATTTCTCACCTCTGGAGAGGGTTTAATCCAGTTAAGTGACCGACTTAATAACTCTGGAGACCGTAATTCAAGAAAGTCGATTGTGTTTTGGATCCTAATATTCTACATTCCTATGCCTGCTTTGTATCATTGTTTATATGCTTTCTTTTTATTTGTTTATTTATTTTTTCAGTCTAGTTTAATAAAATCAAACCAAAAAAAACATCTGTGTCTATAAATAGTATATGACGCTTTGTATATGATAGCCAGTTGCAATATTATTCCCTGTGTTCGATATCCAGGTACTGACCTTTAGCTATACTAGATCTACCCTGTAAACTTGCAGGTATTTTTAGTGCTAATAAATAGTGCATCAGGAACTCAGGAACGCTTCCGTTTATAGTCCATATACCCGTGAAAGCAAACGTGCGCAAGGTCACACTACGATCCAGAACATCATATAAGGGACCTGAGATGAAGAAACCGGTAGGAGAGCCGAATGCAAGGTATGAAATCTGGAGAAAGGGAGTAGGAGGTCCAAACCCTCCTGTGATGGAACCAGTACAAATTGGAAAAGACTCGTGTGAGAGTGAAAAGGAAGGAGAAAGGGAGTAGGAGGTTCAATGAAATGAACAGGTTGAGGGTCCGTCTAACCCCTGTGCCAGGAAGGCGTTTGTATTTAAAAAAAAATGGGTCAGTTACTGAGCTCCCAACCGGAGCGGAAGGAGAGAATTACGAGGAGATCACCGAAATTCCAAGGAGGGCAGCGAAGGGAGAAAAGTCATTCCCATATCGCTTTGTAACAAAAAGAAAGGAGGACCCCGTGGATTATTCGTCCATATTCGGGAAGCTGGATGTCACCATACCGTTCCTCCAAGCTGTGAAGATGCCTCCATTGGGGAAATTCATCAAAGATTTCATTGCAGCAAAAGCCAAGGAGGACGGGAAAATCGTGGTGGAAGGAATAGCGTCGGCTATTGTCCAGGAGAAGCTCTCACCCAAGAGAGCCGACCCAGCTATGTTCACTCTAACCATAACCATTGAAAATGTTAAAATTGACCATGCAAGGTACGACCTACGAGCATCCATAAATGTCATGCCTTTGTCAATATACAATCGTTTGAAGGGATTGAGGTTAACAAGCACTCGAGTTTTAATTCAACTGGCTGATAGGTCATGCATTAATCCTGAGGGTGTCTTAGAGAACGTGTTAGTAAAGGTGCATGATTTTTTGTATCCTGCTGACTTTTATGTGATCAAAATGAGTGAACCAGAAGCCAGAGAGTCTAGTGGAATACTTATATGAAGACCTTTCTTGAGAACAACAAAAACGATTGTAGACATGGCTGAGGGAACAATATGCATAGATTTCATGTCGAAAAATTCACATTCAATATTGATGAAGCTATGAGGAAACACATTAATTCTGAGAATCTATGCTATGTTGATGTGATTGACCCCCTAGTCCAAGAATACCTTGAGGTAGAGTTATTGCAGGAAAAACTTCAGGCTTTAGATGTGTATGAGCAGGCAGACGTAGACGCCGCCGCATGGTGTGAATTGATCAACAGTCAGGAGCTTACTGACGAGGAAGTCGAGTAAGCTATTAAGGAATTCTGTCAGAAGTCAGAGTTCGCGGGAACCACGAGTGCTAAGCTATCGGTAAGTACAGAATGTACTGTCGAGTTAGAAACAGAGAGAGAAGAGGAATTAGAAAGAAATCCCTCGCCATCAGATACACTCCCCCCACAAGTTGAATTGAAGAAACTGTCAGCCAATCTGAAGTACTCCTACCTAGGGGAAGAAGATTCACTCCCAGTGATTATCAATAGCAAGCTGATAGAGGAACAAGAGGCAAGACTACTGGCTATGTTGGGCAAGAATAAGAAAGCCATCGGGTGGAGTCTAACA
This sequence comes from Salvia splendens, assembly GCF_004379255.2. Classification (NCBI taxonomy): domain Eukaryota; kingdom Viridiplantae; phylum Streptophyta; class Magnoliopsida; order Lamiales; family Lamiaceae; genus Salvia; species Salvia splendens. The sequence continues at coordinate 10,399,412 of NC_056045.1, read as the reverse complement.
GATTTAGTAGAAATAAGCCCAGATGTATGTATGCACCATATCAGGTTGGAAGAAGGAACTAAAGCAACCCGAGAGCCATAACGGAAGTTGAATCCGAATATGCGGGAAGTGGTTTTGAAGGAAGTTCTGAAGTTAATTTCATTGGGGATTATCTACTTGGTGCTTGATAGCGAGTGGGTCAGTCCAGTCCATATGATTCCTAAGAAGTCGGAGATCCAGGTGGTGAAAAACGACAAGAACGAGCTGGTTCCCACCCGTTTAGTTACTAGTTGGCGGATGTGTATAGACTATCGCAAGCTAAACGCTGCCACCAGGAAGGACCACTGAAGAAACAATATTTCTGATTTCTGGACGGATACAACAACTACTTCCAAATCTATATGGATCCTGAAGACCAAGATAAAACCATATTTACCTGCCCGTTTAGAACCTATGCATATAGCTGGATGCCGTTCGGTCTGTGTAATGCTCCAAGAACGTTCCAACGCTGCATGATGAGCAATTTTTCTGATTTGATCAAAGATTGTATAGAAATCTTCATGGACGACTTCACAGTCTATGGAGACTTTTTTTTACTCCTGTCTACGCCACCTAGACGTGGTTCTGGAGAGATGCCAAGCAAGGAACCTGATCCTAAATTTCGAAAAATGTCATTTTATGGTTACGGAAGGTATCGTGTTAGGACATGTGGTGTCTGATTGGGGAATCCAAGTGGATCAAGCCAAGGAGGTTTTTGGGGCATGCAGGTTTTTACCGAAGGTTCATTAAGGATTTTGCCAAAATCGCCCAACCTCTTACCAGACTCCTCCAGAATGAAGTCGAGTTTGTCTTTGACGAGTATTGCGAAGCTGCTTTCAACCTCCTCAAAGAAAAGCTGATATCCGCTCCAATCATTCGGGCACCTGACTGGGATCCCTCAAAGAAAAGCTGATATCCGCTCCAATCATTAGGTTAGAAGATTGAGGGAAAGAGGTACGCAATATTCTATGCATCGAAAACCTTAAACCAAGCCCAACGGAACTACTACACCACCGAGAAAGAAATGTTAGCCATGGTATATTTGTTTGAGAAGTTCCGACAGTATTTATTAGGGTCCAAGGTCATTGTCTACATTGACCATGCGGCTATCAAGTATCTGATTGCCAAGAAGGTATCAAAGCCCACACTGATCAGATGAGTACTTCTCCTGCAAGAGTTTGATTGGGACGTGGAAGATAAGCGAGGAGTTGAGAACAAGGTACCAGATCATCTAAGTAGAATCGTGCAAGAAGGGAGCAACGAAGATGTGCAGGACAAATTCCCGGAGGAACACTTGTGAAGTGGCTTTCTCTGCCAAGGGAATCGATTGGGAAGAAGTTATGAAGCTTACTGGCCAGGATGTAACGGCCAAGGGAAAAGAAAAAGTTGGGCATGAGACATGGTTTGCCGATCTGGCGAACTACCTAGTAACAGAGAACTCCCAAATGAGCCTATCATTACAAAGGCCCAGAAATTGAAAATAGAAGTGAAGTGAAATACTATTTTTGGGATGATCCATACCTCTATAAAGTAGGACCCGACCAAGTGATAAGAAGGTGCATCCCTGACTGGGAGCAAAGAGAAGTTTTGATGCATTGCCACTCCTTGGCGTGTGGAGGGAATTTCGGGCCCAGGAAGACTGGAAGGAAGGTCTTCTATAGTGGGTTCTACTGGCCGACACTTAACAGAGACGCTTATGAATTCTGCAAAAACTATAATCTTTGTCAACTGACCGGTGGGATCTCTGCACGAGATGAAATGCCACAAGTTCCGGTCATTTTTTGCGAGGTGTTCGACATCTAGGGTATGGACTTCATGGGTCCTTTTTCCCTCATCCTACGAGAACTCATATATTCTGGTAGCAGTTAATTATGTCTCTAAGTGGATCGAGGCCGAGGCAACAAGCACATGTGAAGAAAGAGATGTAGCCAAGTTTATTAGGAGCAATATATTCAGCCGATTCGGAGTACCAAGAGCGATCATATTTGATTAAGAGTATCCGCAATGGCGGACTTCGCCGCGGAATTCCGTGGTGGACGTCTGCCATTAGGCACGAATGGCGCGGATACAGAATTCAGCTGAGGACGTCGCAGGTCTGCGGCCTTCTGCGGAATTCCGCAGGGACATCCGCCATTGCATCTCGATGAATCTCTCCCCGGTGGAGATGCTGGAGTACTTGTTCTGGCAGGTCGATCTCGATGATGACCTGATGGAGGATATGAAGCATTACTACACCAAAAAGCTTCAGGATTCCTTCGATGATAAGGATGACAACAGCAAAGAGATAAAATGCGGCAAGGTACTCTACTTTCCCTCCCTCGATGAATTGGCTGATCGTTAACCTTTTCTATCATACATAAGTGCGTTGGGATTTGACTGGCTGTTAGAAAATGGAGACCCCAATATACCCATTACGTTGGCGAAGGAATTTTTCACCACCTTCAGGTTCCAAGTCACTACTGACCTGGATAAGGTATCGATAACCTTCAGGGTGTTTGGGAGGGAAGTGAGAATGAGTCTAATAGAGTGGACAGTTAGGCTTGGTATGTGCAGCCTAGAGGAGGCCATAGGGCCTGAGTGGGGAGGGGGATCTCTCGGAGGCATATAGATTTCAATCCCTAGGAAGCGTGGGAAGAGTTAACCCACCCTGCTGGTGGGTAGTTTGCATCTACCCTATCCCGCTCCATCCATTTCAACAACCCTATTATACGCCTCGTTAAACTCTACCTGGTCCAAAACCTGTTAGGACAGATAAACTCTGCCGTCCGAACTTCAATGACCGAATTATACCTTCTCAGGTGTGCTAAACGCGGAAGGAGGGTGCATCTTGGGTTCTGGACCGCCTATCAATGCCATCTCATCGCCACTCATCCTACAAGAAATCTATCCCTCTGCCATTTATTAGGTGCCTTCGTGATGAACAATATAGCCACGGTGGAGACGGAGAATTTGTCCCCCATGTTCATGGTGGATCCTCCTGGCTTATTTGATACGCTCTTTTTCACCCGCATAAACACAGTGTATATCAAGGAAGGCGTCGCGATCCCTGCGGGAAGAGTATTGACTGGCCAGAGAGTCCAGGCCCAAGAGCAGAGACAAGCGAACTTAGAAAGGGTGGTAGCGGAATTGGACGTAGAGAACAGGGAAGCACGGACAGAGTTGGCAAGGTTGGCAGATATTATGGAAAACATATTCAAGGAGATGGCAAGACTTAGAAGGAGCAGCGAGGCCGGGACGAGTGGCCAAGCTGGTAGAAGTGTTGAACCACGTGAATCGACTGAGGATGATGATGAAGGAGATGAGTCTGATGACGACGGAGACTAACAACCCGAGGACGTACCAGAGGAAGGACCTGCACCACACTCCACTCCGAGAAGGAGTAGAAGAAACAAATGACCACCCACCTGACTGACCAGTTAGTTTTCTTTTTATTTTTCAGTTTTTTATTTTGTTTTCGTTTTATTGATTTTTGTCTAGGTAGAATAAACTGTATATATGTGTTTTAGTTTTTGTTTGCGCAAACTCCAATTCTCAACATTTAGCGTATTTAATAGTCTAAGTGTGAGAAGAAAAGGTTTGCAAATTTGGTGCATGTTTAACTGTGTATTTAATAGTCTAACATTCTCCCACTTAGCGTATTGCATAGTCTAAGTGTGAGAAGTTTTAAGACATAGTATGTTTTTTTCTGTTTTGCTTGTTTTTATCCTTGTGTCCGTCATACTAGTTATCCTATTTCTTCCACTTCACACCCCGTACCTGAGAGCAGATACTAGTGAAGTGGGAGGGTGAGATAATGGCCAGTATGACATGTGTGTATATGTGTTATGTGCTAGTTTCTTTTCTTAGGACTATGTCTTAGTTTTTTTTCGTTTTAGGATTTCTATTCTATGTCTTTTTAGGATAGTTTTTTTGGTGTCTAGGGCAACCTTAGAGCCAGACACAAAAGCCCAACCTTAGAGGCAGACACAAAAGCTCTTTTTAATGGTGAGTTAAAAAGCCTAAAGTGGAACCACTTTCCGCTAAACACATAAAAAAGAAGAGTGGCTGCCACATGATGTCTAGGGCAAGGTGACCGCGTGTAGCAAAATCCGAAGGGCATTAGGAAACTCCCCCCTCCACAAAAAAAAATGCTTTTCTTAGACCCTTTTCTAACCCTTTTTTTAACCCATATATAACTGTGTGTATGGAAAGCATGAGGCAGGGAGGCAACTGACCGAAAAGTTGAAACCGAAAAGCCAACTGGAAGAGAAACGCAAGAACGAAAGAAGAAAATGGTCTGAGTAAAATACTTGGTTCCCAAAAAGAGATAAAGGAAAAAGAAGAAAATGGCCAGAAAGACATTCGGCCCAAAAAAAGAAGAAGGAAGAAGAAGAAAAATAAAAAAAAGTGGCAAAGCCACCAAGAAGTATACTGACCAGATGAAGAAATCCAATCAAAGAAGATCAAGCCAAGAAGGTCACCCAGTCGAGCGCCCAAATATACACATCTCCCCATATCAGAATAAAGTAGTTTAGTTTTTAAACCTTAGAGCCTTAGGAACATCCACCCCGAATTTTACAAGCCCACGACCCCGTTACAAACCTTTAACGACCCTTAGGAGTTAGTCGTGAGATCTAAGTCCGAAGTATCTGTTGTCCAGCATGTTCAGAGAAACAGTCCTAACATCCCTGGTGAGGAATGAGTTACTGAGCGAATCTAGTGTTTGGCCGAGAGTTTGGGTAATCTTAACGAGCGGATATACTGGCTAGGAAGAAAAAGGAGGGCGGCAGAAGTTTAAGGCTGTTTAAGGCCGAATTGCACTCGGTCCCAAGAGGAGGGATGGTTGAAAATATATCATGTTCAATGTGTTTTTATTGTGCTTTCTGTGTTTTGCTCGTATGTGTTTTTTTTTCTTTTCAGTGTTTCTTTTCGTTTGCGTCAACAATTTTTAGTCGTTAGAGTCTTTTTCTTTATAGTTTTTAGGTTAGGGTCAGTCAAGGGAGTAACCAAGCTAGAATCCGACTTATTGCTTTTTGGTTTGTTCCTCCACGCTTGAGGACAAACATGTGTTAAGTGTGCGCAGTTTGATAAGTCGTATTCTAAGCCTTGGTTACTGGTCAGTATGATGAGCTTAATGTTCATATTCTGCAATAAAAGTTGCGTAACTATGTAGAAAAGGGTACAAGTCAGCAGGAAAGAAATTGGGAGGCTCTAGTGAAAAAAGGACGTCAGAAGGGTGCAATACTGACCAGGATGCATGCCCAAGGGCTCGAGATGGAGAGGGGGGGATTTCTAGTAGACGACCAACTATTTAACGGGGGCAAAAGAGACAATGAACAGTGAAGGACAACCCTAATTTTGGGGCAAGCCACCCGATAAATAGAATGTCACATGAAGAATTAAGGGAGACTACTCATTTTTAGAAGGCACACTTAGAAACCGCTCTCGGAAGTTCCAATTCTGAAGTGGAGGCTAGCTCCACACCTCTCGTTCCTCGCCGCCAGTCATGATCACTTGAAGACCTCGGATTTCCATCAGGGATAGTTCACCGTCAACTCCTCCAGCTGTTGTAGTCGCCAGAATACTGTTTCATCGCCCGAGTGGCAAAAACAATCTTTACTTGCTTTCTTAATTTCACTTCGTATTTCGTTTATCTCATTAGATCTGTTGTTAGAACTTAATTCTCTTGTTGTTTTTGAAGTCTTGTGTTGCGATCCAAACGTTATGATATGGAAGTTGGTTTTTATTCATCTTTACGTTTCTATCCTGTTTCATTCTGCCTAGATTAGCTAGATCCAGTTGTCTGCAAGGAATTTCTAAGTGTTGATGTATGATTTCATTTGAGTAGGCTAGATCTGAGATTGTTAGCTAGGATTCCAAGTGTCAATCGTTCAATCTGAAGTTTAATACATGAGATCTGTGATTACGTGACTGTCGCCAGCTTGCATGTTAGTCAGTACGCTTAGATCTGGGATTATCGGTTGTTAGTCTTTGTGTTTTAACTTTTAATTGTGGATCTTAATTTGTGGAAAGTGTTGATTTGAGTTGTTATCCATGGAATCTATGTTCATCTGAATTTTTGTGCAAACTTGTTGGAGAAGATAACATCCACATCTGATTTGGGTACCACTTTTACTTTTCAGCCAATTTATCTTTTGTCCTTCCACTTTTGTTAGACTTTTGGCAGATCTGGCAGTTCATTAGCCAGTTCGGTTGGAGATCCGTTTCTGTCACTGTCTGCCTATTTTTAGTAAACTTCACTTTTCACATGCACCAGAGTTGTAACAACCCACCTTTCACGTACCCAGTCTGATTCCGATATGAGAACTTCTTACCAGTCAGTAGAGTACATGTCCACCTTTTAGTATGTGTCTAGATAGAACCTCAACCCAAGCGTGGTAGCTAACCAACCCCCTCTAAATTATCACCACAATCAAAAGAAGCAATCATCCATCTCTGTGGGATTCGACCCTTGCTCTCACTATACTAACCAGTAAACGTGGGTTGAGGAAATTGTTGATACCAGCTTTTAGGTCGTCGTGTCAGTGACACAACTAGGTTGGGAATTACCTCCTGAATAGTTGAATACACGAACCTGCACAAACCTGCTGTTTCAATAAACCTGGCGGGATTTGATGTTCCGCTTTGACTTTTTGATACGTTAAGCATCTTGCCACGTATTATGTAATATCTCTCTTCATGCCATGCCACCAGTAAAATTCCCTCAAGTCGCGATATATCTTATTACCTCCGGGATGCATAGAATACAAATTGTTGTAAGCTTCTTAAAAGTATATCGTTCTTCAGCTCTTTGTCATCCGGCACACACAACTTCCTTTAAAATAGTATCCATCTAGACTTCGATCAAATCCACATGTATTTCATTGAGAGATCTGCTCAAACTTAATCTTTAATGTATCATCATCCGTTTGAGAATCGTTAACTCGTTGAATCAGTGTCGATCTCACTCTAAGTTTTGCCATAAGATTTCCATCATCTGATATTTCTTGTCGTGCATTCATCGCTCTCAAGTAACTCTACCCATCTTCTTTGTCTAAAATTGAGTTCTTTTTGTGTGAGATACTTAAGACTTTTGTGATTAGTGTAGATATAACATTTTTCACCGTATAAGTAGTGTCTCCAAATCTTCAAGGCAAATACTACGGCTGCCAATTCTAGATCTTGCGTCAGATAATTTCTCTTATGCGTTTTCAATTGCCTGGAAGCATAAGCAACTACCTTACCTTCTTGCATCAACAGACAACCTAAACCATTATACGATGCATCACTAAATACAGTGTACTCCTTTCTTGATCCAGGTCGAATTATTACAGGTGCCTCCGTAAAATTTACCTTTAGTTTTTCAAAACTTACCTGACATTCACCGCTCCAGTTAAATGGTACATTCTTCTAAAGTAAAGTAGTTGTCGGCTTTACTATAATAGAAAACCCTTTCAATCTTTGGAGACTATGAACCTCTGAAACAGTCTTCGGAGACTTCCATTGCACTACCGCTTCAATCTTCTTCGGGTCCACTCGAATTCCTTCTATTGATATAATATGACCCAGAATTCACATTTACTAAGCTTTGCGTACAACTGCTTATCTCTCAAAACTTGCAAGACCATCCTTAGATGTCATTCATGATCATCCCTGGTTTTAGAATGCACAAGTATGTCATCAATATACACTATTACAAACTGATCAAGGTATGGCTAAAAGACTCGATTCATCAAATCCATAAAAGCAGTCGGGGTATTTGTCAACCCAAAAGGCATAACTTCGAATTCGTAATGGCCTTAACGAGTCCTGAAAGCCGTTTTAAACAAATCATCATCTTTCACCTTCAACTGATAATAACCTGATGGCAGATCAATCTTCGAAAATATGCTTGCTCCCTTCAGTTAATCAAATAAATCATCAATTCTAGGCAAATGATATTTGTTTTTAACAGCTACCTTGTTAAATGTCGATAATCGATACATAATCTCAAAGATCCATCTTTCTTTTTCACAAATAACACTGGCGTTCCCCAAGGTGATACGCTCGGCCGTATAAACCCTCGATCAAGTAATTCTTTAAGCTGAGCTTTCAACTCTTTCACTTCTTTCGGAGCCATCTTGTAAGGAGCCATTGATATCGTGTGGTGCGTGGTGTAACTTCAATAGCAAATTCAACTTCGCGTTCCGGTGGCGAACCTGGCAACTCTTCAAGAAACACATCAGGATATTCTGACACTATATGTATACCAGTTAACTTCAGATCCTCTGCTCTTGTATCAAGAATATATGCTAAATATGCCTCACAACCCTTTCCCACATGCTTACGAGCTGTAGTAGCATAAATCAAATTATCAAGGTACTCTGATCTCTCACCAACCATTATCACCTCATGGTCATCTAGTGTGTACAACATTATAATCTTCTTACAACAATCAACTAGAGCACGGTGAACATACAACCAATCCATTTCCAGAACATTGTCAAATTCACGAGATGGTAACTCCATCAAGTAGGCTAAAAAGAGACATCCTTGAACATTTAGAGGACAATTTCTATAAACTCGATTCACTAACACACTCATACCTAGGGGATTTGACACTAAGATATCATATTTAGTCTTTTCTAAGGGCAAACTATGTTCTTCTATAAGTCTATCAAAAATATATGAATGAGTAGAACCGGGATCAATCAAAGCAATGACATGCACATCAAATAACATAAAAGCACCAAGTATGAGATCGGGAGCGTCGAAATTCTCGCGAGTCCGCATAGCATAAGCACGTGAAGGAGCTCTCGATGTTGGCCTCTGTATGGGCTAAGATGCTAGCCATTGTCCTCTTGCTGCTCCAAACCCCCCTTTCCGGTTCCACGACCTTATTGCACCACTGGCACCGATATAGTCTCAGAAGTTACTGTAACATGTTGTCCCCTCTGACAATTTATGTAATAATGATCCTTAGAACCACATAAGAAACAAGTCCCTATCATCTTTCGACATTCACCAAGATGAGGCCTTCCACAATGTTGACACATCGGTACCCTGTTTGATCCACAAGTACTAGCCATTGAAGTTGCTTGTTACCTCGGCCTAAACTTTGACATTTGGCTTGGTCTTTGGCCTTAGAATCGACTAGACGTTGAACTCCTATTACCTCTAAAGTCTCTAAATCTTTTCCACGAGAATCAAAAATTCGAGCATATCACCCAACCGTTTTTAAAGGTAGGTTGCTTGTTTTTTTTAAAAAAACTCCTATAGAAAAGAGGAAATTACAACTAATGTCAAGAGGGCATGAACTTAGCACCTCATACTATAATGTCTAAGCTCCTTGCCTATTGCATATGTTGTGGTTGATGAGGAAACTGGCGACAATTGGATAACGTATCAAGAGCCTGCGATCTGATCTCGGAGGCGAATACCTAAGTGCCGAGTTTTTGGACTACTTGTTAGTAGAGGGAATTGAATCCCAATTGACTGCACCGGGCACACCCCAGCAGAATGGCGTAGCTGAAAGAAGGAATAGGACCTTGTTAAACATGGTCCGATCGATGATGAGTTATGCACGACTACCTATTTCGTTTTGGGGACATGCCTTGCTTTCTGCAAGTCATATTTTAGATAATTTACCATCAAAATTTGTTCTTACTACACTGTATGAGTTGCGGACTGGGCGCAAGCCCAATCTAGAACATCTCAAGATAAGGGGTTGTCGGCTCATGTATTGGAAAAGGATCCAACTAAGCTGGAATCGAGGACAGAGGTATGTTTGTTTATAGGTTACCCTAAAGGATTGAAAGCTTATGAATTATATAGTCTCCGAGATAAGAAAGTCATCGTGAACACTCACGCGGCATTTTTAGAGGAAGACTTTGTAATGAATCATAAACCCAGCAGTGAAGTGGCTCTTGACGAGCTAACTTCTGTCACAAGTTCCATTAACCAAGAACCAGTTCCAAGTGTACAAACAATTCCCGTAACTTCAACTTCTACTTCAATTACTGTAGTGTCGCGTCGCAGTGGGAGGGTCTCACATGAGCCTGATAGATACATTGGTTTGGGGGAATCTATGGATCACTCATCGGACAGCAATGTATTAGATCCCTAGAACTTTGTAGACGCGCAGGCGGATGTCGATCATTGCGAATGGGTGAAAGCAATGGATTCGGAACTACAATCAATAATAAACAAAGACGTCTACGATTTGTCCGTCCTACCCGAAGGTTATACTGCCATTGGGAGCAAGTGGATATACAAACGTAAGCGTGGACCCGATGGACGAGTTAAAGTCTTTAAGGCGAGACTAGTGGCTAAGGGGTATACCCAAAAGGAAGGTGTCGATTATGACAAGACCTTCTCAACGGTGGCCATGCTCAAATCGATCCTGATTCTTCTGTCTATAGCAGTTTACATGGATTGTGATGTATGGCAGATGGACGTTAAGACTGCGTTCTTGAACGATAGTCTTGAGGAGACCGTCTACATGGAACAACCTGAAGGATACGCCGTGAAGGGAAAGGAACATGTGGTTTGGAAGCTTAAGAAGGCCATTTATGGCATCAAGCAAGTATCTAGATCATGGAACCAGTGTTTCGATCAGACTGTTCATAAGTTTGGATTCGAAAAGTGCTCAAATGAAAGCTGCGTGTATAAGAAGGTTGAAAGGGGAAATGTTGTGTTCTTAGTTTTATATGTAGATGACATTATTCTAATTGGAAACAATAAAAAGATGTTGTCATCAGTACGACCTTGATTGTCATACCAGTTCGAGATGAAGGATATGGGAGACGCGGGACACATTCTCGGCATCAAGGTTCTTCGGAATCATGAGAAGAGGACAATGTTTTTATCTCAAGAACCTTAGATCGACATTGTACTTAGGCGCTTTAGCAAGCAAGATGCCAACAAAGGTTTCTTACCTTTTAGACATGACATACATTTATCTCAAGAGATGTATCCTAAGACGTCGTCTGAGATAGAAGAGATGAGAAGGATACCATATGCTTCGGCAGTTGGCAAGATATCAGTCGAATCCGGGCCAAAGATATCAGTCGAATCCGGGCCAAAGACATTGGACAGCCGTAAATAACATACTCAAGTACCTTAAACGGACTAAGGCATATGCTCTAGTTTACAATACAGTCGAGCTCTGTCCTTTAGGATATACTAACTCATCTTTTCAAGCTGATCAGGACTAGAGAAAATCTACTTCTGGATATGTGTGAAGCTGTAAACTAGAGCAGAAATGCATTGTAGACTCTACCATGGAAGCCAAATATGTGGCCGCTTCAGAGGCTGCAAAGGAGGCAGTATGGCTCAAGAACTTCCTTATGGACTTAGCTGTGGTTACGAATCTACCCAAGAGCATCACCATTTATTGTGACAATTCTGGTGCTGTGGCAAACTCGAAAGAACCACGAGCTCACAAAATGAGCAAACACATAGAGAGGAAGTATCATATCATTAGAGATATAGTGTAGAGAGAAGACATACAAGTGGTCAAGATTGCGTCAGAGCGCCATGTTTAAGGGATGGGAGTTCGACTCGTTCAAGACCTCAACTCGCTTTTAGTATAAGTGGGAGAATTAGACGTAGTGCACATTTATTTTGTATACTCGAAAGTTTTTTTGAGTATAAGTGGGAGATTGGTAGAGTTTGTATACTACAAATCACCTTTCGAGTGATTGAATACTGTAAAAACTCTTATTTTACTTTCCAATGGATTCAACAAATTATTTTTGTCATAATGTTGTTATGTTTTACATTTAATGGATGTTTATTGCATGTTAAATGTATAAGTAACTTAACAAAGTCTAAGTCTTTGTTTTAGTAGACCGATTGTGGGCGTCGTCCACTTTAAGGTAACACGGTCAGTTCTGAACAATGAAAAATAAGAATTTCACAACCCAGATAGGCCTAGACTACCTATCGTGAAAGGTTGCAATGTCAGTGCGCATATTTCTAAGCTTTACTGAAATAAGATGACATTGGTGTGGTTGAGCACTGAATTGGATCTAACAGCGAGACAATTCTTTATGCTATCTACTGAAAGACGAGGTCTTGATAAATTATTTATTTCTTAATCAACGTACGTTAGCATTGAGCATACGGTATTGATTATGTACTACTTTGACTTACCAAATGGTTCGGGTTTTTCACAACCCAATAATCCTGGTATATTGGGTAGTGGTGATTAATATCTAGTGGTGCTAGGATTGCTATTATATTGAATTGTGCGCGAGGTGAGTCTCGTTTGATAACGTCCTCAAGAGGAGCTCGAAATAAGGCTTTATTATTCGGAACCTAGCTAGTTAGAGTTCGATTACTCTATGAATAATAAATAAGTGTTTCTTGTTGAGTCCACTCTTGGAATTAATAAGATGTTAATTAATTAAATTCATAGCAGACACTAATTAATTAATAGACGTTTCTATCTTAAGGGCGGGAAATGAACAACAAACAAATGAAAACCCGGATTACTTATAATTTCTAATTTGGATGGGCAGTGCAATATTACTTTTGTAGTGGCTGCTCGTAATATTCCAATATAAGCTTGTATTAAATTGTGGGTTCAATTTAATTAGTAAAAAGCTAATTGGGGGAGGCCATATCCAAAACCTTCCGTAGATCCCTTACTGGGCCCAATATGTGACTTAATATAAATAGGAGAATAAAGGAGACAGAAAATAAACTTAATTTTTATTAAAAATTACGTCCCCCTCTCCTACACTGTGAGGGATGAAAATTTCCTTCTGCTCTCCTCTGTTAGATAAAATTTCAGTCTTCTTTATTTAAGTCCTAGTATTCTGGTGAGATTAGCCCACACTGATATCAGCGTACAGTCCGGGAACCAGTCAGAAGATCCGTGGTTTAGTAATCAAGATCTTCACGTGGAGAAGGTGCTACCTATCTTCGATTCTTTGGAGAATCTTCAAGGTAAATTGGCTAATCCGTAGAAATCATGTTTCATGTTTCAATTATACTTAAAGCATGATTTAATTCAAGTTATGAGTATGATACATGAGATAATTGCGCGAATAGAATTTGTCTAAATAATCTACTAAATAGATCAGAATTATTATGTAATTGATTTATGTACGCTTCCGCTGCCGACCCCTTTATGTTCATGGACACTGTTGCATGGTCAAAAGTTGCCTGAAATCTTTCATCTATCATGTCCCACTCATTAATGAAGAATCTGTTAGGGTTTTGTATACTAGAAATCACCTTTCGAGTGATTGCATACTGTAAAACTCTAATGGTTATTTTCCAATAAATACAACAGATTATTTTTGTCATAATGTTGTTATGTTTTACATTTAATGGTTGTTTATTGCATATTTAAATGTATAAGCAAATGTAACAAAGTCTAAGTCTTTGTTTTAGTAGACCGGTTGTGGGCGTCGTCCAATTTAAGGTAACACGGTCAGTTCTAAACAAAGAAAAATAAGAATTTCACAACCTAGATAGGCCTAGACTACCTATCGCGAAAGGTTGCAATGTCAGTCCGATTATTTCTAAGCCTTATTGAAATAAGATGACGTTGGTGTGGTATAGCACTGAATGGATCTAACGGCAAGACGAGTCTTTATGCTATCTACTGAAATACGAGGTCTTGATAATTAATTTCTTAATCAATGTACGTTAGCATTGAGCATACGATATTGAGTATCCACTACTTTAACTTACCACAGGTGCGGGATTTTTGTAACCCAACGATCCAGGTATATTGGGTAGTGGTGATCATTATCTAGAGGTGCTAGGATTGCTATTATGTTGAAACGTGCGCAAGGAGAGTCTCGTTTGATAACATCCACAAGAGGAGCTCGAAACAAGGTTTTATTATTCGGAACCTAGCTAGTTGGAGTTTAATTACTCTATGAATAATAAATAAGATTTTCTTGCTAAGTCCACTCTTGGAATTCAAAATATGTTAATTAATTAAGTCTATAGCAGACATTAATTAATTAATGGATGTTTCTATCTTAAGCGCGGGAAATAAATCAAATGCAATTAAAGGAAACCCGGAATACTTGTAATTTCGGATTTGGAAAGCAGTGCAATATTACTTCTGTAGTGGCTGCTCGTAATATTCCAATATAAGCTTATATTAAATTGTGGGTTCAATTTAATTAGTAAAAAGCTAATTGGGTGAGGCCTGTTCCAAATTCTTCCTTAGATCCCTGACTGGGCACAATGTGTGACTTAATATAAATAGGAGAATAAAGGAGACAGAAATCACTTTTTTTGAATACACAAAATTTTCGTCCCCCTCTAGAAAGAGAGAGCTCGAAATTTGTGTTTCCTCCGTGAGCAGTTTCTGTCTTCCATTATTCGAGTCCTAGTACGTTGGTGAGATTTGCCCACACAAATATCAGCGTATAGTCCGGGACACCAATCAGAAGATCCGAGGTCTTGTATTGAAGATCTTCACGTGGAGACGGAGCAAGCCATCATCGATTCTTAATTGAATCTACGAGGTAAATTGGCTAATTCCGTAGTAAGCATGTTTTAGGGATTTTATGTGCTAAAGCATGTTTTTAATTCAAGTTATGAGCATGATAAATGTGATAATTACGCGAATAGAATTTGTCTAAATAATCTGCTAAATAGATCAAATTCATATGATCAGTAAATTCATGCACGCTTCCGCTGCCAACCCCCTTCAATTGGTATCAGAGCCAGTCTTTGGCTCTGATTATTTGGATTTAAATTTCGCGAAATTCATGTATGCATGTGTTATTTGATTGCGAAGCATGTTCTTGGTGTTTTTGTTTAATTTTATGCATGATGAACTCAAGAACTATCGAATCAAAGAACTTGCATTGCTCGAACGCACCACGTGCGATCGAGGTAGGGATGTCGAGACAGTGGAAGCCGGGATCCATGATCACGGGGCGACGCGCAGATGAGTGGGGGCTCGTGCGCGCCGCCGGCCGAGAACACACGCACCAGACGGAACCCGGGTCGAGGTCGACGCGGCGGTGACTAACGCGGAGTGGTGGTTCGTACGAGAACCACCGAGACACCGCGAGACACCAGGCCAACCCTAGGCGGAACGCTTCCCGAGATGAAGCTCCAGTCGTGGCCGAGACGTGTGCCGAGACGAGAGGAGAATCCAGGCTCGGGAGGGACGAGACGGGCGATAGCAACTGGCCGAGAGCAGCGCCGCAGTCGTGCGCGCTGCTGGCCGAGAGTCGCGGCACCCAATGAGCCACGACACCGAGACTGACTTAGCGGCTGGCCGAGAGCTGAGGCGCCTGTGCGCGATTCGCTGGCTGAGAGCTGCCGAGACACTGACGAGCCGGTGGTCTAGCCAGGCGGGCGAGAGCATGTGCGCACTCGTGCGCTGCTGGACGAGACGCTTCATGTGTCGTGATACGACGACGAATTCATTGGATCTTCGTCGTTCATCGTTCGTTCGAACCTCGTACGATGAGATAACGATGAAGGATTATTTTAATGATTATTTAATTATTTTATTAAAATATATCATTAAAATATTACTCCCTCCGTTCCATGTTAATAGAGTCATTTTTCTATTATGGGAAGTTCCAAGTTAATTGAGTCATTTCTATTTTTAGCAAAAAGTAATTCTTCTTTTTTACTTCATCTCTCTTCATCTCTCTTACTTTACTCTCTCTTACTTTTTTCACCATCCATTTAACACACTATTCTTAAACTCCGTGCCAAAAAGAAATGCCTCTATTAACAAGGAACGGAGGGAGTATTATTTAATGGAAATAAAATCTTTTTGGAAGATTTGTCTAGATTTTAGGAATATTTTTATTATTATCTATATCTATGGAAATAAATAATATTATTTTATTCCTAGATGATATAGATGAGAATAATTTAATAGTTTCCTAATATTTATCTAGATTTAAGGAATATTTTTATTATTTTCTATATCTATGGAAATAAATAATATTATTTTGATTCCTAGATGATATGGATAAGAATAAGTTAATAGTTTCCTAATAATTATATATCTAAGATCCTAAAAAGGATAGATATGTATGAATACATTAAATAATGAAATATCTCTTCCTAATCTTGAACATGTTTGAATTTAATTTTTCATGTCTAATTAAGAATTAAATAATTTATTTATTTTAGACAAATCTTATAGTAGACATGAATAAGAATTAAATTCTAGATCAACAATTTCCTAAAGCAAGATAACAACATTAATCTAAAGATTTAATTATCCAGTAGATTAAATACCAACAGAATTTAATTAAGCCTTAAACTGCCTCAAGGCTAAGGATAATTAAAGTAAAACCATAACCTAAAATATCTAAGCTATAATTACGAACTCAACGTTTGTATATGGTCTCCATCAATTGGTCTGCAACTTATGAAGCTTTTTTCTAATATTATCGCCACCTGCTCTGTGGGGACAATAATCCTAAGAAAATAGCAAGTTCATGAGGGCGGACTTCTCAAATATAAATAGTATGAACTAGAATGTGGTTTCCAATATTATCGCCACCTGCTCTGTGGTGACAATAATCCTAAGAAACTACGAGATTCAGAAGTTCACACAGAATTTATGAGATAGCTTGATCTTGTTAGCAGCACATAAGCATTGTTATGGGAGTGTGTTGTAGAAACGAGACTCTGTAATGCTAAAGAGATGGTCTTGCTTAGGCAACATTTGGCGGCCATGCCACTCTGTGGTCTCTGGACTATTCGTCGGTGTTGTGACCAGTAAAATTGTAAGATTTTAATGCATATTGACTTCCTTTGGAGGGTACAAAATTTTAATTTTACAGTTGTAAGATTTTGAAAAGTTTTATGGTTAATCTAATCAAACTTCTTACATAAGTTTATGACAATAGTAAAATACTTTGTTTTGCAGTGCAAATCAAATCGTCAATATGTCGTTTAATCCTCTTTCTGCAATTCTCAAAGAAAATAAACTCGAGGGCCAAAATTACATAGAATGGAAACAAAATTTGGACATCGTTCTCACAGCAGATGAGTACATCTTTGTGCTCACCACCCCGCGTCCTCCAGTGCCGTCGGCTAACGCTGCGGCAGGAGTCAGAGATGCACACAGACGGTGGCATAAGGCGAATGAGATGGCTAAGTGCTACATGTTGGCTTCTATGTCTTCGGTACTCAAGCATCAGCATTCAGCCATGGAAACAGCAGCCGAGATTATGCAGAATCTCAAAAATCTTTTTGGTACTCAGAATCGAACGGCTAAGTCTCAAGCCTTTCGGAGTATCATGTCGAAGACAATGAAGGAAGGCTCGTCTGTGAGGGACCACGTCCTCGAGATGATGGGCCACCTCAACCAAATTGAGGTCCTGGGAGGGACGATCGATCCCGAGTCCCAGGTGACCATCATCCTTCAAAGTCTTCCACTTAGCTTCCAACAGTTCTAGCTCAACTTCGAGATGAACAAAAGAAATTACACCTTGGCAGAGCTGTTGACTGAACTTTAGTCGGCAGAGGACCTTATGGTCCAGGCTAAGGCGGCCATGATGATTTCGGCGCCTCGTTCCTCTGGCATAAAGCCTAGCAAAGGAAAAAGGCAGGCACCGAACTCAGGACCAGCCAAGATAGCTAAGGGAAAGAAGAAGAAGAAGGCTAACAAGAAGCCCACGGGGAAGTGTTTCAAGTGTGGAGAGAAGGGGCATTGGAAGCCAGACTGTCCTAAACGGGGCAAGGCTACAGGTATGCACCAGGCTCTAGTTATCGAGTCTTGTTTGACTTCGACATCAATTTGCACTTGGGTTATTGACACAGGAGCCACTGATCATATTTGTTTTGATCCTGACTTAATGCAGGTGACAAGATGGCTACATAATCGTGAGATCAAAGTCCAGTTGGGCGACGCTACCAAAGTGGCAGTCGTTGCAGTGGGAGACATTTATTTGCGTTTTACTAGTGATAGATTTTTTATTTTGAAGAATGTTTTGTTGATACCTTCTTTTAGAAGAAATTTAATTTCAGTTTCTAAATTGGTTTATGATGGATATTCGATTTCTTTTAATGACAACTGCGTTATTAAGAAGATGGTTCTTATATCTGTCGTGGTATCATGGAAAACAATCTGTACACAATCACTTCTACACAGTTTAATAATCGCAAATCAGAACTCAATACAACATCGAAAATTTCAAAGAAACGAAAGGAACCTTCAAGTTCAATGAACGAAACGTACTTATGGCACCTTAGACTAGGTCATGCAAATGAAAGGAGGATCCATTCTCTTGTTCAACAAGATCTTATTAAAGGTCTAGAGGAGGAACCTTTTCATAAGTGTGAGTCATGCTTAGAAGGCAAGATGACCAAGAGGCCTTTTAAGGCTAAGGGCAATAGGGCCAAGGAAGTACTTGAGCTCGTTCATTCCGATATATGTGGACCAATGTCAACGGAGGCAAGAGGTGGTTTTCGATACTTCATCACATTTATTGATGACTTCTCGAAAATTGGATATGTCTATTTGATGCATCACAAGTCAGAGTCTTTTGACAAGTTTAAAGACTTTAAGACTCTTGTGGAGAAGTATCATGGAAAGAATATCAAAAGCCTACGATCTAATCGTGGAGGCGAATACCTCAGTGCTGAATTTTTGGACTACTTATCAGAGCCGGGTATTGAATCCAAACTGACTGCGCCGGGCACGCCCCAGCAGAACGGCGTGGCTGAAAGAAGGAACAGGACCTTGTTAAATATGGTTCGATCGATGATGAGTTATGCACGTCTGCCTATTTCATTTAGGGGACATGCCTTGCTTTCTGCAAGTCACATTTTAGACAATTTACCATCAAAATCCATACCTAAAACTCCATATGAGTTGTGGACTGGGCGTAAGCCCAATCTAGCACATCTCAAGGTTTGGGGTTGCCCGGCTCATGTATTGGAAAAGGATCCAACTAAGCTAGGATCTAGGACGGAGGTATGTTTGTTTATAGGTTACCCCAAAGGGACGAAAGGTTATGAATTCTTTAGTCTCCGAGATAAGAAAGTCATTGTGAGCACTCACGCGACATTCTTAGAGGAAGACTATGTAATGAATCATAAACCTAGCAGTGAAGTGGCTCTTGATGAGCTAACTTCTGTCACAAGTTCCATTAACCAAGAACAAGTACCAAGTGTACAAACAATTCCCGAAACTTCAACTTATACTCAAAATATTGTAGTGTCGCGCCGCAGTGGGAGGGTCTCACATGAGCCCGACAGATACATTGGTTTGGGGGAATCTATGGATCACTCCTCGGACAACAACATGATCCCTGGAACTTTGCGGAAGCACTGGCAGATGTCGATCATTGCGAATAGATAAAAGCAATGGATTCGGAACTACAATCTATGATAGACAAAGACGTCTACGATTTGTCCATCCTACCCGAAGGTTATACTGCCATTGGGAGCAAGTGGATATATAAACGTAAACGTGGACCCGATGGACGAGTTAAAGTCTTCAAAGTAAGACTAGTGGCCAAGGGGTATACCCAAAAGGAAGGCATCGATTATGATGAGACCTTCTCCCCAGTGGCCATGCTCAAATCGATCCGGATACTGTTGTCTATTGCAGCTTATATGGATTGGGATGTATGGCAGATGGAAGTTAAGACTGCGTTTCTAAACGGCAGTCTTGAGGAGACCATCTACATGGAACAACCCGAAGGATATGCCATAAAGGGCAAAGAACACATGATTTGGAAGCTTAAGAAGGCCATTTATGGCCTCAAGCAAGCATCTAGATCGTGGAACCAATGTTTCGATCAAACTGTTTGCAAGTTTGGATTCGAAAAGTGCCCAAGTGAAAGCTGCGTGTATAAGAAAGTTGATAAGGGGAATGTAGTGTTCTTAGTTTTATATGTAGATGACATTCTTCTAATTGGAAACAATAAAAAGATGTTGTCATCAGTTCGAACATGGTTATCAAACCAGTTCGAGATGAAGGATATGGGAGACGCGGGACACATCCTCTGGATCAAGGTTCTTCGGAATCGAGAGAAGAAGATGTTGTGCTTATCTCAAGAATCTTACATCGAAACAGTACTTAGTCGTTTTAGCATGCAGGATGCCAAGAAAGGTTTCTTACCTTTTAGACATGGCATCCATTTGTCTCAAGAGGTGTGCCCTAAAACGCCGTCTGAGATACAGGAAATTAGAAGGATTCCATATGCTTCGGCAGTTGGAAGTGTCATGTATGCTATGCTTTGTACTAGACCTGATATTTGCTTTGTTGTTCGCATGGTGGCAAGATATCAGTCGAATCCGGGCCAAGGACATTGGACTGTCGTAAAGAACATACTCAAGTACCTTAAACGGACTAAGGACTATGCTCTAGTTTACAATGCAGTCGAGCTATGCCCTTTGGGATATACTGACTCAGACTTTCAAGTTGATCAGGACTCGAGAAAATCTACTTCAGGATATGTGTTCACCTTAGGAGGTGGAGCCGTAATTTGGAAGAGTGTGAAGCAGAAATGCATCGCGGACTCGACCATGGAAGCCGAGTATGTGGCCGCTTCGGAGGCTGCAAAAGAGGCTGTATGGTTCAAGAACTTCCTTATAGATTTAGGTGTGGTTTCGAATCTGCCCAAGAGCATCACCATTTATTGTGACAATTCTGGTGCTGTGGCAAACTCGAAAGAACCAAGAGCTCACAAAGCGAGCAAACACATAGAGCGGAAGTAT